>NC_053026.1:199200564-199358676 GCF_003073215.2 Triticum urartu | reverse complement strand
CTAACTCTCCGGTATATATAATCCTAAATGACTCAAAACTTTTTTTCTAGACTCAACAACGCCAGGGATTCGATCAAGCAGGGGGCTCCTAAGGTCGGGGAAGGCTCTCATACCAACATGTAACACCCTCGATGCGGCTATATCACCTACGTGTCGAAGCACGACTTAGAGGCATAACCGCATTGAAAGCAATGTCGCAATTAAGGTAATCTTCACAACAACCCATGTAAAAGATAAAAGGGGAAAAGGTACATAGTTGGCTTACAATCGCCACTACACACAATACATGAATAAAGCATTACATCATCCAAATACAATCAAGGTCTGACCACGGAACCAAAATAAAAGAAGACTACCCCAAATGCTACACAGATCCCCGATCGACCCGACTAGGCTCCACTACCGATCAAATGGAAACGGAACAACACAAAGGACAAGATCTTCATCAAGCTCCTCCTTGAGCTTGGTTGCGTCACCTGCACGGTAACATCGGCACCTGCAAACTGGTTTGGAAGTATCTGTGAGTCATGGGGACTCAGCAATCTCGCACCCTCGCGATCAAGACTATTTAAGCTTATAGGTAGGGTAAAAGGTATGAGGTGGAGCTGCAACAAGCGACTAGAATATTTGGTGGCTAACATACGCAAATGAGAGCGAGAAGAGAAGGCAAAGCACGGTCGAACAACTATGATCAAGAAGTGATCCTAGAACAACCTAAGTCAAACATAACTCCAACACCGTGTTCACTTCCTGGACCCCGCCGAGAAGAGACCATCACGGTAACACACACGGTTGATGTATTTTAATTAAGGTCAACTTTAGGTTTTCTACAACCGGACATTAACAAATTCCCATCTGCCCATAACCGCGGGCACGACTTTCAAAAGTTCAAATCCGTGTAGGGGTGTCCCAACTTAGCCCATCACAAGCTCTCACGGTCAACGAAGGATATTCCTTCTCCCAAGATAATCCGATCAGACTCGGCATCCCGATTACAAGACATACTTGACAATGGTAAAACAAGTCCAGCAAGACAACCCGCTGTGCCGACAAATCCCAATAGGAGCTGCACATATCTCGTTCTCAGGGCACACCGGATAAGCTAAGCGTACAGGAGCCAATGTAACCCAAGTTGCCAAGGGACGGCCCCGCACGGTGCTCTGGGTTGGACCAACAATTAGAGAAGCACTGGCCCGGGGGGTTAAAATAAAGATGACCCTTGGGCTGGCCGACCCAAGGGAAAGAAAAGGCTAGGTGGCGAATGGTAAAACCAAGGTTGCGCCTTGCTGGAGGAGTTTTATTCAAGGCGAACTATGAAGGGGTTCCCATTATAACCCAACCGCGTAACGAACGCAAAATCCGGGAACATAACACTGATATGATGGAAACTAGGGTGGCAAGAGTGGAACAAAACACCAGGCATAAGGCCGAGCCTTCCACCCTTTACCAAGTATATAGATGCATTAATTAAATAAGAGATATTGTGATATCCCAACAAAAATGTCCATGTTCCAACATGGAACAAACTCCAATCTTCACCTACAACTATCAACGCTATAAGAAGGGTTGAGCAAAGCGGTAACATAGCCAAAAAACGGTTTGCTAGGATAAGGTGGGTTAGAGGCTTGGCTTAACAATATGGGAGGCATGATAAGCAAGTGGTAGGTATCGCAGCATAGGCATAGCAAAAGAGCGAGCAACTAGCAAGCAAAGATAGAAGTGATTTCGAGGGTATGGTCATCTTGCCTGAAATCCCGCAAGGAAGAAGAACAAGTCCATGAAGAAGACAAACGGACGTAGTCGAACGGGTCCTCACAAACGTGACGTTATCGGAACCAACCCAAAGAAGCAACACCGGAAAGAAGCACACAACATAGTAAACAAACAACACATGAACATGGTATGGTATGTGGGATGCAGTATGCGGTGCATATGCATGATTTGGAAAGGAATAATTGAACCTGGCCTCAACTTCGAAATCCAAGAGTGCCACTGGAAAGGTGAGATGATTTTGGTTGAAATCGATATAAAGATCACCGGAATCGGATGCATGGTTTGGAAATGGCAAGTAAAACAAATATGGCATCGGTCTACGATAATCAGCAAGTAGCCATCTAAATGCATCAAGATAAATATGCTACGGCACTCCAACATGACAACAAAATATATGGCAGGGATCCACTCAAGAAGCTTAACAAAAGATGGACACTGAGCTACGGCTAATTCACTCATTACCAGGTTCAAACAAGCATGGCAAAAGAGCAAAAGATAACAGGTTTCAGACTTAGTGAAATTAACACAAGTCTGGAATTTATCATCAGGAAGCAATGTTTAGAGCATTAAAACTACATGCTACAGGAACATATCATGGCAAAGCAAGGCATGGCACGAAGCTACTCAAAGCACTTAACAAAAGTCCCTTGGTGACCTTGAGACAAAAGGGATCAGAAAATACAATTGCAAGCATGTGAACGTAGCAAAAACATAAACAGATTCAGACTTGGTGAAAAACTGGAGCATGCAAAATAGATTAACAAGTAGGCATGTTTACGAGCTCGATGCACTCACTACAAAGCATGGCATGACAAACTAAGCATACACCCATCAAGAAGACATGGCATAGAGCTAGACATGGCAAGAACAACAACATAGCATGCACGGGTCAACAACAACAAGCTCGGCAAAATCGCTAATCAAGTTAACAATCTACCAGGAACATTTTATAGAAAAAGTAGAGCTCGATTGACTCAAGCTAGGGTGCTCCATAATTGCAAAGAAAGACATGGATGGATAGAGCACCACAATATTAACAAAACATCCTTACTGATCATCCCCAAAAGAGGCACAGATCACTAGGAAACAACATGAACATATGGCATAACAACGAAAGCAGGACAAGGACTTAGTGAAATTCTAAGTCGCTGAAATCAGCATCAACGAGTAGGCTACTTTGCATGCTTGTGCTAGTCACCACAAAGATCACAAAAATACATGGCATACACCCCTGTAAAGATGGTATGGCATTCTACAAAACACATGTAGAGCTCAGGATCATAGCATGCACACATTAATCATGGCAAAAATGACAAAAGTGCATTTGCTAAAACAGATCTGACATATTCATCACATAGCCCTCTTCCAACAGCATTTCGGGCATCAAGATGAGCTCAAATGAAAATGATGCAGTGAGATGAAATGGTGTACTCGTCAAGGCGAACATTTTGATATGCTACACGCACGAATTGGAGCTACAGTTGGAGGCGAGGAGGAGGCCAAGGAGGCTGCCGGATCCAAAGCCCGGGCAGGGCGGCGCTGCCCCGGGCGGCACGAGGCGGCGCGGACGGTGGTCGAGGCGGCAACGGTGTCGGCCGGTGAGAGGAGCTGCTCCGGCTGGTGAGAAGAAGCGCGACAGTCGCCAGCGCTGCAAGGGCGGCGGGACGACGTTGGCGGCGCCGGGCGCGAAGAGGAGAAGCGGGCGCGGGCGCGGGCTCCCCGCGGGTGGCGGCGGCGGTTGGGCCCCGCGGGCCCGATCCGCGCCGCGCGGACCGGCGACGGGGCTGAGGAGAGAGAGGGCGGCGACAATGAGGTGTCACGCTGTGATTCGCAGGGGAGGGCGGCGCGGACATGTCCAGCGTGGGAGATTTTTGTCCGATGGCGCGAGGTAGAGGAA
Source organism: Triticum urartu (assembly GCF_003073215.2). Classification (NCBI taxonomy): domain Eukaryota; kingdom Viridiplantae; phylum Streptophyta; class Magnoliopsida; order Poales; family Poaceae; genus Triticum; species Triticum urartu. Next base: position 199,355,006 of record NC_053026.1, on the reverse strand, counting down.
GGCAAGGGTTAGACCGTGAATTTCGGAGGGGATCACATATTTATAGGTAGAGGGAGCTACGAGAGTCCAAATGAGGTGTGGTTTTTGGCCACGCGATCGTGATCAAACGCTCTAGATGATGGAACAGGTTTAGGTGGGTTTTGGGACACTTTGGAGGGGTGTTGGGCTGCAACACACACGAGGCCTTTTCGGTCCCTCGATTAACCGTTAGAGTATCAAACGAAGTCCAAATGGCACGAAACTTGACAGGCGGTCTACCGGTAGTAAACCAAGGCTGCAAGACAAGTCTCGGTCCAATCCAAAAACGTTTAACACCCGCACACGAAAAGAGGTAGAAAGGGACACCGAGTGACATAGGCGCGCCGGATTGCAAAACGGACAACGGGGAAAATGCTCGGATGCATGGGACGAACATGTATGCAAATGCAATGCACATGATGACATGATATGAGATGCATGAAACGCAAGCAATGACAAGGAAACAATAGCGAATAACTGGAAGACACCTGGCACATCGGTCTCGGGGTGTTACAGCCGGCCAATTAACTGGCTGTCATGTTTTGGGCCAAATGCCGGCCCATATTTGATTTGGTCCATTAATGGCCTGCCATGCTCCGGGCATAATAGTGGCCCATATGAGATCCGACCCGTTAAAAGCCTACCATGTTCTGGGCCAAATTATGGCCCAGATCAGGTCCGGCCCTTTAAGAGGCTTTGGGCTCAATTATGGCCCATATCAGACTCGGCCCGTCAACTGAACACTATACTTTTGGGCCCACTTGCTAAAGGCCCACTTAGTAATTCGGCCTGATATTAGTTTTGGCCTGTTAAGGGCCCGTTTAACATTTCGGCCCTATATTAATTTTGGCCTGTTAAAATCCCGTCATATAGTTGGGCCTAACTACGGCCCGGTTTGCATCCGGCCTGCTCGCAGCCGATATCTGATTGGGCCAAACAAGGACCGAGACAATTTTGGCCTGTTAAAAGATCGTGATTTGGTTCGCACAATCATGGGCCGGGGTTCATTTCGGGCAGCTACTGGCCCGTGAGCTGTTCGGCACGTTTTAGGCCCAACCTACATCGTGATTGCATGACGGCCCGATTATGTACCGTAATTTTACGGTTTGGCCGGTTTACTGCGAAGACAGGATATGTATACAGTAAAATAACTGCAGCATCGTGAATAAGAAAAAAACCTAGACTATACAATAAAGTAATTACGGCATATTACATCCACTGGGCATCAAAGTTCGCCACTATGATTAGAAAGCACAAGCAGACAGCAGATTACATACACTGGGCATTAAAGATCGCCACCAGTGCAAATAAACACGCCGACAAAATAATATACAAAACCGACAGCACTTCAATAGAGTTCAAGAAAGGTTAGCCCTGCTGGGGAGCTGCAGCGCAAGCAGCTGAGCAAGATGATGAGACTGCGCTTGTTCAACACTTATATCTTCCTCACTCTAAAAGATAAACAAGCAGACAGATGACAGGTTTTGCACATAAAAGTATCAGTGCTGACAATTCATCACATTTCTTACTGACGAATAAAGTGACACAGTTTAAAATTGCATTAACACAATATGGTATTGTTCAGGTCAAGACATGGCAGGAAATGACATTGTGAAGGAGTTGGCAGCTTCACGACACCACTGGATTACATATCAAGAACTCATAAGTATCAATGGTTAGTGTGCTGTCAATTTATACCATTTCAGATTGGCAAATAAAGAGACGGTTTAAATAATAGTAGAATGATATGACATTGTTCATAGTTAAGACATTGCAGAATATGACATTGTGCTGTAGTGGGTAGGTTCACCACACCACTGGATTACGGATGAAGAATAGAAGCATACATGCAGTGCAACAGAAGATCACTTGCTCTGTATAGTTTAATTTACATGGTATGAAAAAGGAACTTGGTTGTACAACTGAAAACTTAAATTGAGAAAGGACAAACTTTTGTTTATGAACTACATAATAAACTTTAAACGAGCAATTTGATGCAAATACAAAAAATAAACAGCTGTTGCAGTCATGCCTAACCAAATATATACAACAAAGTTTGAAGGCTTGAGATGGACAAACTTACATTATTGGTGAAGACATGCGCTATAAAGGCCTTGTCCATGCTGATGGGGGGGGGCAATTCAAGAAATTTACCACAGAATCTTCTTCAAAAGCGTTGCCTTTATTCTACATTTTGTTAAGAGTAATATAGATGTGATAATATACGAAAAAATGGAGAATATTTAAGATAAGATGAAGAGTGATGCTACATAACCAAGTAGCTATAAATGTAAGTGCAGCGATACAGGCAAAAGGTATAGCCAAGAGCAATGCACAGCTAAACTTCTTCAGTACCAACCTTATGGTAAGAGTAAATATAGATCTGATGTGTAGAAAATGGAGGGCAAAGGAAAATAAGCTGCAGAGTGATGGTACATGAACAACTACCTGTCATTATAAGTACACTGATAAAGGACAGCATGTACTTACAAGAACAATGCAGAGCTAAAAAAATGGCATTGGATATATTCTACACTAATATAACCATTCATACAGATCAGATAATTTGGAGCGAACAATTGATAAGCAAGCTGTCATGCATACTCCTGTCACATAATGAACCAGGTATGTATGCAAGTACAGTGATACAGGACAACAGGTACTAACAAGAGCAAAGCAGTGGGCAACATATTTGCGATATCCTGTCATTCTTGTCAAACCGGAATTCTTCTTTGAGCAGATTTCCTGCAAAAAAGATCCGTAAGGCACATGCGGAAAAGTAGAAGTTCAAATTGTCATGCGATTTCATAGACAGTAACTCATCCTGGGAACGAGACCGGTGCATAACAAGGTTTTTCCATTCAATGTCTTCTAAATTTAGCACATGAGACTTCACCGGAAATTCGTTTATAGACTTGCCATCGAAGTGTGATTTCCTCAGGTAACACTGGTACTGCTGCAATGCTTCCTTGAAAAGCACAAGCAAGCTTTGCTCGTCATGACTATCCAGATTGACCCTCTCCTAGTTACAACAATGTAATGTAAATCATTGATGTGTTCAATCAGCAGAAAACAGGAAAATAATAACCATGAATAATAGCACTTACCCGTAAGTTGGACAGGAATATGTGAAAATGGTGTTTGTCTTCACAATAATCTTCCCATGATGGGAATATATGCACGTAATCCCTAACAACATTAAAAGCATTGTCTTTTAAACTGGGAATAAATGGAATGGGGTGCCAATCTGTAGGAATTGGCCATCTCTGCAGTTGGGATAGGTCTTCGGCCGGTGGACTTGTAACATCCCAAATTTTCAATTTGGAATGTTATACATAGTCATCCATGCATATCATATTTTATTCGCATTTCGTCCCGCGATCCTCAAAATCCTAAGCAACTCAAGGACTTTCGGAGAGAGTTGGGGATTTCCCGGTTTTCAAATTTGATCTTTATCAAATTATGAAACGAGGATTTTTGGTTTTAATTATTTTCTCTCCAAAAATATTTCATACAAAAATATATGAGAGGAGATAATATGACTTCTCCAAGATAATTGAAATATTGGAGGAAAAATATTAAAATCAAATATTTGTTTTATTTGGATTTTATTGCAATTTTGTTTGCATTAGAAAAATTGCATGTTTTTCAAAATTGCATTTTAGGGCCAAGAAAATGTTCATCTCGTTCTAAATATTTTATTTAGACGGTGAAAATTTATTTTGGCATTTTTAGATTTTTATTTATTTTTCTAGGATTTTATTTCAGTCGGCGAAATTATTTTTTTTTTAAAAAGGGTTCCCGCACCCGACTGGGCCTAAGGCCCAGCCGAGCCAGGCCGCCGCCCCCTTCCCCGCGCGCGCCGCCGCCGCCGACTCGGACTAGGAGTCCGAGCGGGACACCTATCCGCCGCCGCGCCTTGCCCCCTCCTCCAAGCCGCCCCGCCCCGCCCTTTATATACCACCGCCCCGCCGCCCCAACACACCACCACACCACCGCCGCCCGCGCCACCAAGCCCCGCCGCCCGCGCCGCCTAGCCGCCGCCACCGCCGCCACCCCGCAAGCCGCCGCCCCGCCGCTGCCCCGCCTCGCCAGACCTCTCGCCGGAGGTAGCCGCCGCGCCCCGCCACCGGTTTTTTTATAAAGACCGTTCGTTTTTTTAGAAACCCTAGATCTGTTTTTTTCGGATTCGCCGGTTTTTCTTGGTTCTTCTAGTTAGCGGACATTCGTCCGAACGTTCATTTTAACGAACGATTCTTCGCCCGTTAGATACATCTAACGAACGCTCGTTCGTTAGTCTGTTCGTCAGTTTTCTTTTATCGGATTTATTCCGCGATTTTCTCTGATCGTGATTTCTGATCCGATCTTAGTTTATGTGTATCTTTTCGCTTGTTAGTCGGAATCACGCGATTCAAGAGCCTAGAGTTTCGTCTCGAAACACTCTTTCCGTTTAACCAACTCAAACAAGTTTTCTCTACTATAAAATTTGACCTAGTTTCAGATCAGTAAACGAAGCTTCTTTCTTTCGCCGTTTGAGTTTCGTTGCTCCGTTTGATTTGATTCTTTTTGCGAACCGGAGTTCTTAATTTGAACTTTCTGGACAACTTCTTTTATTTGAGTTTTCCTTGTGCATCTTTGCTTGTTGCTTATGTATGTTATTGTTTGCTTGCGATAGAACACCCGGAATGTGAAGCGTGCTACTATGAGTCCCTAGGTTTCGCAGATCGTCAGCAAGGCAAGTAACACTTTGATCATACCCCTTTTATCACCCAGTTTTTATGCATTAGTTCCAATCCTCAAACATTGCATGGTTAGGATGTCATTAACTTGTGGGTTGGGAAGTAGTTGATGAGGTAGAACCTATTGCCCTGTTACATTCAAACCTTGGGAGTTACTCTACGCGTTGCTTATATACTATGCTATGCTCGTAGACGTGGTTTGGGTTTGAGTGAAATACATGACAGATGTGAGCTTGTTAATTAATGATTCAACTTAAGGTGGCAACTTAATCAAACAACTTGGTGGATTGAGGCACCTGGAGTACCCAGTGTTGCCTGTATTTTTGGAAATCCCGGAGTACCCGTGTACTCTTCCTATGGACCGCCACCCAGGCTCAAAGGGAACGGAGATGATTCATGCTAGAAACTTCCGTGTGCAGCCACAAGCTATTATGGGCTCTAGCATAGTTGAGTAAGTTACGTGAAGCTCTCGAAGAGGTGGATCAGCAGGTAGTGGGTTGTAGGTTTGGTATGGTCTGCCCGGAGTAGAGAGTTAATGTTTCTGAAAGACTGTGTCTCGGTCATCCGTTTCTCAAACACCCTGTAGTGCGAGAAATCCAATGGAGGAGATCGAGTCTTGTGGGGAAAAGTGCGCAAACCTCTGCAGAGTGTACAATCTAATCATGGTTAGCCGTGTCCCCGGTTATGGACAATTCTTGAGTATCTAGTACTTGGGTTATCAAAAGTATCTCATCATGTTTAACTAGTATTGTTGGGTTGTTAATCACTTTAATTGGGATTGAGTTGGAGGAAACTTCTCAATGATGTTTCAACTACCATGATAGTTAAATTAAAATCTATTCCTTTGTTGTAGGGAAAAATTGGCTTTTCGCAAAACGATAACCATAGAGCTTTCCACCAGCCAAATATGCATGTAGTGATAGCATTATTCTGTTCTTGCTCTACTGTGTTACCTTGCCAGCATATTCCATGTGCTGGCCCGTTTTCGGGCTGCAACGTATTATGTTGCAGACTTTTCAGAGGAGGAGTAAGGTTCGTTAGGTCATTGCCGTGCAGCTCAGCTATGCCGTTGGAGTTGATGGACTCACTTTATCTTCCAAGCCTTCCGTTGTTATCGTATTAGATGGCCTTAAGCCATATTATTGTAATAAGTTCTCTCTTGAGACGTTCGATGTAATAAGTGTGTGATTGCTACTCTATTATAAATCCTTTGAGTACTGTGTGTGTCAGCGTTACCGATCCAGGGATGACACTGAAGCACAGAGACTTGACCATCTGAGGTCGGGTCGCTACAGGACTTGTTGTACTTTTTGCTGGAGTGGGATTTTTCTGTGGTACAGCTGGTGCTATGGCAAATGAAATCGGTATACCTTTTGCTGGAGTGCAGGTCCTGTGTGGTGGGGCTAGTGGTGTGGCCAGTGAAGTATGGGTATAGTCTGCAGGACTCGGTCCTACGTTTTGTGTCACTGGTTGTACAGCCAATATAAGTGGGGTGATGTCTGATTTCTCCGGCACCAGGTGCTCCTTCAGGTTCGGCAATCACCCTCTTCCTTTTTGATGTCTGATGCATAAGAACATCATTTGAGTGGAAAAACATGGTATGATGACAGATGGAATATGTATTGATAATGGATGGGCATGGCATCTCGCCATATATGATGAGTAAACTAAGCAGATGGCGGTGCAACCAAGTAGAATAAATGCAAGACACATATGCAAGATACCTGCAATCAATAAAACATTGCCAAATTAGAACGGGCACCTTGATGGGTGAACAGGACATGCCATCTGCCTTTGACTCCTCGAGGTTAGAATAGTCATTAGGATCATATTCTGAACAAGAATCAACAGGTGGGGAGCATATGAGTTTCATTGCATCCAGAATGGCACTCAATGCCTTGGTGCCAATTTTGTAAGTCATTGTAGTGTTTAGCTTCAAGAGTGGACTGCTGCTGCTAGTGCGACACAAAGCAGCTACACAGATCATAGTGTAGATATAACGGGAAAACCTTAAGCATCAGAGTAAAATCAGCAAAGTGGAACTTGCTGGAATATATGTGCTAGTATTGTCGGTACGGCTAGAAAGGCTTCGGATACCAACTCTCTTCAAGTGAAGGTGCGGTACTGTTAATATCAGTGTAACTCTCAAAGGCAACACAGCTCCCCGAATTTCCTTGCTATTCTTATAGGATTCAAGTGGGCAGGCCACTACAAATCCTATTCCTATGTTTACAAGATCCTACGAATCAAAGAGGCTCAAAGTGTCCATCACAACCGACCGTATAGACCTCTACACTGCAAATGTCCCTGCTCATCTTCAGTACAAGGAACATACTGTACTACTATCATACTCCCTCCGTTCCAAAATATAAGTCTTGGTAGAGATTTCCACTATGGATCACATACAGATGTATCCAGATACATTTTAGAGTGTAGATTCACTCATTTTGCTCCATATGTAGTCCATGGTGGAATCTATACAAAGACTTCTATTTAGGAACGGAGAGAGTACATATTAAAGAAGAACGGAAGAGGAACATGGTAAAGAAGAGCAAGCAGATTTTGGATAATAAAATGTTGGTTGCGCAGTGCCCACACATGATGAACCAGAGCGCATTAAGAATGCAACTCCCAGCTGTCTCTCGACCATTTCAGGTGGTTGGATGAAGATCCCATGTCTCCTAACCCTTCTTCTTCCTCGTCTCCGATTCTTCCCATACAGAACACCGCACGGGCCGCCGGCCGGACCATCGGCCCCCACCGCCTGTGTTCCTCAGCCACCCCCCCACCCCACCCCCGCCCCAACCCCCACCCGCGTCGAGTTTTCTTCGTTCGGCGAGGCCCCACAACCACCCGAGCCCCTTCTATTGCACCGGCGAACTCCGGCGAGCTCTGAAAAATCGACTGACCCAATTTTGAAATTTAGTCTACTATGATTTAACTAGTGTGGAATATAGAAGGGGAAAACCATAAGCATTGGGAGTATAGTGTTGAGCGTGCCATGGCGGATCTGAAGGTGCAAACCGAACAAAGGCAACTTCACAACCAAGACAAGAAATCAGAGTAAAGCAGTGGCGATCTATTTTCTTGCTACGATAAATAAGTTGAGCAGATAAGAAAGAGTACCGCCTCTGGTGCGGCGCCGTGTACGCATCTGCTGAGAATTTGATGGTGCTGCGGTAGCGATGGCTGTTGGTGGTGTGGAAGCAGATCTAGGAGGGTAGACGGTGGCGGCGGGGCGCGGTGGACGAGACGGTCGTAGGAGCGGCGCCGGCAAGGTGGACGACGGCGGGGATGAAGCGAGAGGGCGGGATGCAAGGATCCCGGTCCTAAGCCGTGGATGAGAGAGGTCGATCTCTTGTAATGGACGGCGTTGTCGGGGTATCAGCTCCGGCATGGTGGAGGAGGACGGCGGTGGATGGGGTGGCGGACGGCAGCGGACGGAGGAGGGTGGGGTGGAGAGGGTGTTTTGGCGCCCATGGAGTACGAATGGGGAAAAGGGAGGTAGAGAGGAAGGGGGAACCATGTATTCAGGGCGCGCTTGTCTCAAATGCGAGGAAATTTACAAACTTAGCCCCCATTTCAAATTCCTACTACATCACAGCAACATTAGTCGGTTGGGAATAGGACGGTAATCTCGCATACACCGAATATTTGCCGACAAGAGTTTGTTTTTGGCGCCCACTGTGTATGAATATGAATCGGGGAGGGAGTCGATTTCGGCCAAGGACACACTGTGTTTTGGCGCCCACCGTGTATGAATTCAGGTGAGAGGCGGTTACGTCACGTTTGGGTGAAATTACAAACCTACCCCTATCCAAACCTATAGAAATCCAGCAGATAGGCTTTGCGTGGCAGGGATAGGCAGTAGTGATTTCCATCTAGCAGATTTTGGTTTCGGGCGGTTACTGCGACTTTCCCCGCTTCGTTCAAATTTTGCAGAGTGCACGTTTACCGAGCCAACTCAATTCGAATCCCGTTTGTATTCTATTTTTTTCGGGCAGGATCCATTTTCAATTGGAATTACATTCTATATACATCATTTTTTATATATACTTTCAAAAGCACAACAAAGAATTCTGCTCCTTTATATGTATAATATTATTTACAAATACAACGATCTCAAAATCTTAAGATTGAATTCGAAAAAATTTAACCAAATTATGTTCTACTAAAATGTATGGATCAGTAATATCTACATATTAAATAACATAGACGTGCGTGAATTCATATGAGTAGGCATGTTTGATAGATCAATTTTGGTTCGAGTATGGATTACATGTATCATCATCTCGAATTCAAATATTTGAATCCCTTTTTTGTTCACACCTTTCACGCCCATCTCTCTCGCATGCATGCTCCTTCAGGTAGCTATCACTCTCTTTTCTCCAGCTCACTCGCACGCTTACTTCATGTTCCTATCCTCGCAAACATGGTCTCTCGACGTCTCCCTTGAGAAGTGTCACTGTTGGGGATCGTAGCAGAAATTTAAAATTTTCTACGCATCACCAAGATCAATCTATGGAGTAATCTAGCAACGAGGGGAAGGAGAGTGCATCTACATACCCTAGTAGATCGCTAAGCGGAAGTGTTGCAAGAACGCGGATGAAGGAGTCGTACTCGCAGTGATTCAGATCGCGGTTGATTCCGATCTAAGCGTCGAACAACGGCGCCTCCGCGTTCAACACACGTGCAGCCCGGTGACGTCTCCTACGCCTTGATCCAGCAAAGGGAGAAGGAGAGGTTGGGGAAGACTCCGTCCAGCAGCAGCACGATGGCGTGGTGGTGGAGGAGGAGCGCAGAACTCCAGCAGGGCTTCGCCAAGCCCTACGAGAGACGGGGAGGGAGAGAGGTAGGGCTGCGCCAACAGGGAAAGAACTTCATGTGTTGGGCTGCCCCTTTGCCTCCACTATATATAGGGGGAGATGGAGGGCTGCACCCCCACCTAGGGTTCCCACCCCAAGGGGTGCGGCAGCCCTAGATCCCATCTAGGGTGGCGGCCACAAGGGGGAGAGGGGGAGGCGCACCTGGGGTGGGCCTTAGGGCCCATCTGCCCTAGGGTTTGCCACCTCCCCTATAGGAGGCGCCTTGGGCCTTGGTGGGAGGTGCCCCAGCCCACCTAGGGGCTGGTCCCTTCCCACTATTGGCCCATGTAGGCCTCCGGGGCCCGTGGCCCCTCCCGGTGGACCCCCGGACACCTCCGGTGGTCCTGGTACACTACCGGTGATGCCCGGAACACTTCCGGTGGCCAAAACCATACTTACTATATATCAATCTTTACCTCCGGACCATTCCGGAACTCCTCGTGACGTCCGGGATCTCGTCCGGGACTCCGAACAACATTCGGTAACCGCGTACATACTTTCCCTATAACCCTAGCGTCATCGAACCATAAGTGTGTAGACCCTACGGGCTCAGGAGTATGCAGACATGGCCGAGACAACTCTCCGGTCAATAACCAACAGCGGGATCTGGATACCCATGTTGGTTCCCACATGCTCCACGATGATCTCATCGGATGAACCACGATGTCAAGGATTCAATCAATCCCGTATACAATTCCCTTTGTCTATCGGTACGATACTTGCCCGAGATTCGATCGTCGGTATCCCGATACCTTGTTCAATCTCGTTACCGGCAAGTCTCTTTACTCGTTCCGTAACACATCATCCCGTGATCAACTCCTTGATCACATTGTGCACATTATGATGATGTCCTACCGAGTGGGCCCAGAGATACCTCTCCGTTTACACGGAGTGACAAATCCCAGTCTCGACTCGTGCCAACCCAACAGACACTTTCAGAGATACCCATAGTGTACCTTTATAGCCACCCAGTTACGTTCTAACGTTTGCCACACCCAAAGCACTCCTACGGTATCCGGGAGTTGCACAATCTCATGGTCTAAGGAAATGATACTTGACATTAGAAAAGCTTTAGCATACGAACTACACGATCTTTGTGCTAGGCTTAGGAATGGGTCTTGTCCATCACATCATTCTCCTAATGATGTGATCCTGTTATCAACAACATCCAATGTCCGTGGTTAGGAAACCATAACCATTTATTGATCAACGAGCTAGTCAACTAGAGGCTTACTAGGGACATGGTGTTGTCTATGTATCCACACATGTATCTGAGTTTCCTATCAATACAATTCTACCATGGATAATAAACGATTATCATGAACAATGAAATATGATATAATAATAACTAATTTATTATTGCCTCTAGGGCATATTTCCAATAGTCTCCCACTTGCAATAGAGTCAATAATCTAGTTCACATCGCCATGTGATTAACACTCACAGGTCACATCGCCATGTGACCAACATCCAAGAGTCTACTAGACTCAATGATCTAGTTCACATCACTATGTGATTAACACTCAGAGAGTTCTGGGTTTGATCATGTTATGCTTGTGAGAGAGGTTGTAGTCAACGGGTCTTGCCATATTCGGATCCCTATGTATTTCGCAAAACTTTATGTCATATCGTAGATGCTGCTACCACGTTCCACTTGGAGCTATTCCAAATTGTTGCTCCATTATACATATCCGGTATCTCTACTCAGAGCTATTCGGATAGGCGTTAAGCTTGCATCGACGTAACTCTTTACGTCGAACTCTTTATCATCTCCATAACCGAGAAACATTTCCTTATTCCTCTAAGGATAATTTCGACCTCTATCTGGTGATCCACTCCTAGATCACCTTTGTACCCTCTTACCAGACATGTGGCAAGGCACACATCAGGTGCGGTACTTCAGCATGGCATGCCGTATAGAGCCTATGAAAAAAGCATAGGGGACGACCTTCGTCCTTCCTCTTTCTTCTATCGTGGTCAAGCTTTGAGTCTTACTCAACTTCACACCTTACAACTCAGGTAAGAACCCCTTCTTTAACTGATCTATTTTGAACTCCTTCAAAAACATGTCAAGGTGTGCGTTCTTTGAAAGTATCATCAGGCGTTTTGATCTATCTCTATAGATCTTGATGCCCAATATGTAAGCAGCTTTATCCAGGTCTTCCTTTGAAAAACACTCTTCAAACAACCGTTTATGCTTTCCAGAAATTCTACATTATTTCGGATCAACAATATGTCATCCACATATACTTATCAGAAATGTTGTAGTGCTCCCACTCACTTTCTTGTAAATACAAGTTTCTAGCAAACATTGTACAAACCTAAAAGCTTTGATCACTCCATCAAAGCATATATTCCGACTCCGAGATGCTTGCTCTAGTCCATAGAAGGATTGCTGGAGCCAGCATACCTTTTAGCATCCTTAGGATCGACAAAACCTTTTATTGTATCACATACAACTTTTTCTTACGAAAACTGGTAAGAAAACTTGTTTTGACATCCATCTGTCAGATTTCATAATCGAAAAATACAGCTAATGCTAACATGATTCCGACGGACTTAAGCATCGCTACGGGTGAGAAATTCTCATCGTAGTCAACTCCTTGAACTTGTGAAAAGACTCTTTCCCACAAGTCGAGCTTCATAGACGGTAACATTACCGCCCACGTCTGTCTTCTTCTTAAAGATCCATTTATTCTCAATAGCTTGCAGATCATCGGGCAAGTCCACCAAAGTCCATACTTTGTTCTAATACATGGATCCTATCTCAAATTTCATGGCTTCTAACCATTTGTCGGAATACGGGCCCACCATCGCTTCTCCATAGCTCGTAGGTTCATTGTTGTCTAACAACATGATATCTAAGACAGGATTACCGTACCACTCAGGAGTAGTACATATCCTTGTCGACCTACAAGGTTCGATAGCAACTTGATCTGAAGCTTCATGATCACTATCATTAACTTCCTATTCAACAGACGTAGGTTCCACAGAAAACATCTTTCTGTGTTGCATCACTCTCTGGTTGAAGTAAAGTTTCGACAACCTCATCAAGTTCTATCTTCCACCCACTCAATTCTTTCGAGAGAAACTCCTTCTCGAGAAAGGACCCGTTCTTAGCGACAAACAATTTGCCCTCGGATCTGAAATAGAAGGTATACCCAACTGTCACCTTTGGGTATCCTATGAAGATGTGTTTGTCCGCTTTGGGTTCGAGCTTCTTCGGCGGAAGCCTTAAGCATCGCAGCCCCAAACATTAAGAAACGACAACTTTGGTTTCTTGCCAAACCATATTCTTACGACATCGTCTCAGCGGACTTAGATGGCGTCCTATCTAAAGTGAATGCAGCTATCTCTAACGCATAACCTCAAAATGAAAACGGTAGATCGGTAAGAGACATCATAGATCGCACCATATCTCATAAGGTTCGATTATGACGTCTGGACACACCATTACAATTGTGGTGTTCCAGGTGGCTTCAACTGTGAAACAATTCCACAATATCTTAAGTGATTGCCAAACTCATAACTCAGAAATTCTCATCGATCAGATCGTAGGAGTTTGATCTTCTTCTTATGATGGTTCTTAACTTCACTCTGAAACCGCTTGAACTTTTTCAAATGTTTCAGACTTGTGCTTCATTATGTAAATATACCTATATCTACTCAAATCGTCGGTGAAGATGAGAAAATAGCGATATCCACCGCACGCTTCAATTCTCATTGGATCACACGCATCAGCATGTATGATTTCCAACAAGTCACTTGCCCGTTTCATTGTACCTGAAGACGGGGTCTTAGTCATCCTGCCCATGAGGCATGGCTCGCATGTGTCAAGTGATTCAAAATCAAGTGACTCCAAACATCCATCAACATGGAGTTTCTTCATGCATCTTACGCCAATATGACCTAAGCGGCAGTGCCACAAGAAAGTGGTACTATCATTATTAACTCTACATCTTTTGGCGTGAACATGTGTATTACCACGACCGAGATTCAATGAACCATTCACATAGGGTGCATTACCATGAAAGGTATTATTCATGTAAACAGAATAACCATTATTCTCTAACCTAAATGAATAACTGTATTGCAATGAACATGATCTAATCATATTCATACTTAATGTAGACACCTGATAACATTTATCTACGTTCAATATTAATCCCAAAGGCAGATGGAGCGTGCGATGGTGATCTTATCAACTTTGGAAACACTTCCAACACATATCGTCACCTCGCCCTTAGCCAGTCTCTGTTTAGTCCATAGCTTTTGCTTCAAGTCACCAATAATAGCAACTGAACCGGTATCCAATACCCAGGTGCTACCAGGAGTACTAGTAAGGTACACATTAATAACACGTATATACTTTGTTGAAGTTGCCAGCCTTCTTATCTACCATGCATTTGGGGTAATTCCGCTACCAGTGACTGTTCCCCTTACAATAGAAGCACTTAGTCTCGGGTTCGGGTTCAACCTTGGGTTCCTTCACTGGAGCGACAACTGATTTGCCATCCATGAAGTTTCCCTTCTGGCCCTTGCCCTTCTTGAAACCAGTGGTCTTGTCAAACCATCAACACTTGATGCTCCTTCTTGATTTCTACCTTTTGCAATCTTAAGCATCGCGAACAGCTCCGGGATCAACTCCATCCCTTGCATGTCATAGTTCATCATGAAGATCTATTAGCTTAGTGATAGTGGCTAGAGAACTCTATCAATCACTATCTTATCTGGGAGTTTAACTCCCACTTGATTTAAGTAATTGTAGCACCCAGACATTCTGAGCACATGCTCACTAGCTGAGCTATTCTCCTCCATCTTGTTGGCAAAAGAACTTGTCGGAGGTCTCATACCTCTCAACACGGGCATGAGCCTGAAATCCCCATTTCAGCTCTTGGAACATCTCATATGTCTTATGGCATTCAAAACGTCATTGGAATCCCGATTCTAAGCCGTAAAGTATGGTGCACTAAACTATCAAGTAGTCATCAGGATGTGTCTGTCAGGTGTTCACAACATCCACAGACGATGTTGTAGGGGTTTGCACATCGAGCGGTGCATCAAAGACGTAACCCTTCTGTGTAGCAGTGAGGAAACTCCTCGGACTATGGACCCAGTCCACATTATTGCTTACAATACCTTTCAACTTGGTTTTTCTCTAGGAACGTATTGAAACAGGGAGCTACAATGTGAGCTATTTATCTACAACATATTTGCAAAGACAATTTAGACTATGTTCATGATAATTAAGTTCATCTAATCAAATTATTTAATGAACTCCCACTTAGATAGACATCCCTCTAGTCATCTAAGTGAAACATGATCCGAGTTAACTAGGTCGTGTCCGATCATCACGTGAGACGGACTAGTCAACATCAGTGAACATCTTCATGTTGATCGTATCTTCTATACGACTCATGCTCGACCTTTCGGTCTTCCGTGTTCCGAGGCCATGTCTGTACATGCTAGGCTCATCAAATCAACCTAAGTGTTTCGCATGTGTTCCGAGGCCATGTCTGTACATTCTAGGCTCGTCAACACCCATTGTATTCGAACGTTAGAATCTATCACACCCGATCATTACGTGGTGCTTCGAAACAACGAACCTTCGCAACGGTGCACAGTTAGGGGGAACACTTTTCTTGAAATTTTAGTGAGGGGTCATATTATTTAAGCTACCGTCGTTCTAAGCAAATAAGATGTAAAACATGATAAACATCACATGCAATCAAATAGTGACATGATATGGCCAATATCATTTTGCTCCTTTTGATCTCCATCTTCGGGGCTCCATGATCATCGTTGTCACCGGCATGACAACATGATCTCCATCATCATGATCTCCATCATCGTGTCTTCTTGAAGTTGTCTCGTCATCTATTACTTCTACTACTATGGCTAACGCTTTAGAAATAAAGTAAAGTAATTACATGACGTTTATGTTGACACGCAGGTCATAAATAAATTAAGACAACTCCTATGGCTCCTGCCAGTTGTCATACTCATCGACATGCAAGTCGTGATTCCTATTACAAGAACATGATCAATCTCATACATCACATATATCATTCATCACATCCTTTTGGCCATATCACATCACAAGGCATATGCTACAAAAACAAGTTAGACGTCCTCTAATTGTTGTTGCATGTTTTTACGTGGCTGCTATAGGTTTCTAGCAAGAACGTTTCTTACCTACGCGAAAACCACAACATGATATGCCAATTTCTATTTACCCTTCATAAGGACCCTTTTCATCGAATCTGATCCGACTAAAGTGGGAGAGACAGACACCCGCTAGCCACCTTACGCAACTAGTGCATGCCAGTCGGTGGAACCAGTCTCACGTAAGCGTACGTGTAAGGTCGGTCCGGGCCGCTTCATCCCACGATGCCGCCGAATCAAGATAAGACTAGTAACGGCAAGTAAATTGACAATATCGATGTCCACAACTGCTTTGCGTTCTACTTGTGCATAGAAACTACGCATAGACCTAGCTCATGATGCCACTGTTGGGGATCGTAGCAGAAATTTAAAATTTTCTACGCATCACCAAGATCAATCTATGGAGTAATCTAGCAACGAGGGGAAGGAGAGTGCATCTACATACCCTTGTAGATCGCTAAGCGGAAGCGTTGCAAGAACGCGGATGAAGGAGTCGTACTCGCAGCGATTCAGATCACGGTTGATTCCGATCTAAGCGCCGAACAACGGCGCCTCCGCGTTCAACACACGTGCAGCCCGGTGACGTCTCCTATGCCTTGATCCAGCAAAGGGAGAAGGAGAGGTTGGGGAAGACTCCGTCCAGCAGCAACACGACGGCGTGGTGGTGGTGGAGGAGCGCGGAACTCCAGCAGGGCTTCGCCAAGCACTACGAGAGACGAGGAGGGAGAGAGGTAGGGCTGCGCCAACAGGGAAAGAACTTCATGTGTTGGGCTGCCCCTTTGCCTCCACTATATATAGGGGGAGAGGGAGGGCTGCGCCCCGACCTAGGGTTCCCACCCCAAGGGGTGCGGCAGCCCTAGATCCCATCTAGGGTGGTGGCCACAAGGGGGAGAGGGGGAGGCGCACCTGGGGTGGGCCTTAGGGCCCATCCGCCCTAGGGTTTGCCCCCCTCCCCTCTAGGAGGCGCCTTGGGCCTTGGTGGGAGGCGCCCCAGCCCACCTAAGGGCTGGTCCCTTCCCACTATTGGCCCATGTAGGCCTCCGGGGCCCGTGGCCCCTCTCGGTGGACCCCCGGACCCCTCCGGTGGTCCAGGTACACTACCGGTGATGCCCGGAACACTCCCGGTGGCCAAAACCATACTTCCTATATATCAATGTTTACCTCCGGACCATTCCGGAACTCCTCGTGACATCTGGGATCTCATCCGGGACTCCGAACAACATTCGGTAACCGCGTACATACTTTCCCTATAACCCTAGCGTCATCGAACCTTAAGTGTGTAGACCCTACGGGCTCGGGAGTCATGCAAACATGGTCGAGACAACTCTCCGGTCAATAACCAACAGCGGGATCTGGATACCCATGTTGGTTCCCACATGCTCCACGATGATCTCATCGGATGAACCACGATGTCAAGGATTCAATCAATCCCGTATACAATTCCCTTTGTCTATCGGTACGATACTTGCCCGAGATTCGATCGTCGGTATCCCGATACCTTGTTCAATCTCGTTACCGGCAAGTCTCTTTACTCGTTCCGTAACACATCATCCCGTGATCAACTCCTTGATTACATTGTGCACATTATGATGATGTCCTACCGAGTGGGCCCAGAGATACCTCTCCTTTTACACGGAGTGACAAATCCCACTCTGGATTCGTGCCAACCCAACAGACACTTTCGGAGATACCCGTAGTGTACCTTTATAGCCACCCAGTTACGTTGTGACGTTTGGCACACCCAAAGCACTCCTACGGTATCCGGGAGTTACACAATCTCATGGTCTAAGGAAATGATACTTGACATTAGAAAAGCTTTAGCATACGAACTACACGATCTTTGTGCTAGGCTTAGGATTGGGTCTTGTCCATCACATCATTCTCCTAATGATGTGATCCCGTTATCAACGACATCCAATGTCCATGGTTCGGAACCGTAACCATTTATTGATCAACGAGCTAGTCAACTAGAGGCTTACTAGGGACATGGTGTTGTCTATGTATCCACACATGTATCTGAGTTTCCTATCAATACAATTCTAGCATGGATAATAAACAATTATCATGAACAATGAAATATGATATAATAATAACTAATTTATTATTGCCTCTAGGGCATATTTCCAATTGTCACACTCTCCCTATCATTATACATTACACGGTTTTCATTATCTCTCACGTCTCTACTATTCTCTGGTATCACTCGGTACCTAAGCTTTCTTTTTCACCGCCACACACACAGTCTCCACTCGTCTTTCACTTTGTCTTCCTCTCTTTGGGATTCTCTCACACACCCTATATGTCTCTACATATGACTCATACCACTAAAATTACTCGCTCTCTCCTATAGACACAACATTTGTTGCAGTCTCCTTTTCGTCTCCATCCCAGACTGACATTATTCATTTGTTTACCGATCAGACAACCCCGAGTACCGCCTCCTCTCTCTCTCACACAGACACACACACAACTCCTGCTTCCACTCCCCTTCCCGACTACCGTCTCTCTCACACACACACACAAAACTCTCTCTTTCGCACCCCGACTCGTATTTCTCTCACAAACATTTATCGACTAGCTAGCCTCTAGATAGGTTTATACACCCGCACACTCGTGCTTCCACCATCGCATACATGTCTCTCTCCCGCTCCTTGTATCTATGTAGATTTTTCTTCCCTTCTTGAGACACGCCCTCTCGATCATGCACACACACACTATCGCCTCATTTTAAGCTGATACCTATCGCACACACACTCCTTGTGTCTTTTTCACACATGCACTTCGTCCTCCTCCACTCTCCCTCTCTCACACACACACATGGGCTTTTTGCAACAAATAGCAAGATGCCCATGCGTTGCACGGAACATCAAGATGCATTTGTATGAGTAGTTTATCTTGTGGGGGAAAAGGATGAACGAGGGAAGGCCTTATTTGCAAATGTGGAGAGGGGTGTGGGTATCTTTTTGCAAAATTGCCATAGTTTCCTTCCTATCCATCAGATATAGATCAGACAGCCTATCTTGCAGGATGGCATGCACACGATCATCACCGACAATGCTTTTTATAAGAGTAGGGATAAAAAATAGAGTTGGTGATGATGGTGGGCCTGCCATCCTGCAATGTAGGTCGTCCGATTTATATCTGACAGATAGGAAGGAAAATATGGCAATTTGCCCGCACTCTTCACCACATTTGCAGATAAGGCCTTCCCTCGTTCATCCTTTTCTCCCACAAGATCTTGATGTTCCGTGCAATGCATGGGCATCTTGCTAGTAAGAGTAGAAATTAGACATATACCACTTCTCGAATCTTGAAACCAACAACATTCCTCCCTTATCTCATCAAAACCGCCAAAGGAATATATTTTGAGTGAAACATAACATATTTTTAGTGATATACGTATTTCAAAACTAGACTTTTTTCTATCAAATCAGTGAATATGTATTAATCTACTTTGATCGTGTGGCAACGCATTGGCACATTGCTAGTAGTTATTATAATTTTTTGGACACCAGACAAACGGTGGCATACATATACGAAGAGAAGAGGCGCACGCACGCAGTCGGCCTCTCGCTGTCTCGCACACATGAGTGTTACGTAAAGGCGACGTTAACAAATAAACCCTAAAACCCTAGGTGCACGATTGCTGCATTCGCAGGTACCAGGTACGTGGTGGAGCACCTTTGTAGGAATAGTCAGCTCGTGTGATAATTTGATCCGTAGCAGTTGATGGTTGGGACCACAGGTGAACGACTTGGAGCGCGGTGGCTCGCCAGTTGCCACAGATCGAGTAGCCATGTTTAAAATATCGTTTTTAGCGGGGTTAAGAGTTCTGATTTTCAATGGCGCGTTATAAGTAGTATGTAGTTTTTAGAATGATTGGTATGGAGCGAAAATGGAATTCATAGTACTACGTACCTCCTTGGCATATGGTTGTATGGTTTTTTTGCGATGGAGGTTGTATGGGTTTATGTTGCGAGATGTTGAACCTGGTAGTTCTAGGGCAAATACTATGGTTTAGATTTAGATGCTGGTTTTCAGTAATGAAAATCGGGTGGGGTAACCCTTCTTTGATTAAAAAAACTACTACCTCCATTCTGGTTTACTAGTCCCCATCGTACTTTGGGTCAAAGTTTGTCCATGAATTTTACTTGTAAAATGTGAATGGAAAACGAGATTTTGTTATACCCAAACAAAAAAGGACTGGAGGGAGTGATTGCTCTGACACAGACGCGACCTCTCATAGCGCAGGCATTGAACCGTTCCCCATACCTGCAGGAAGCCCGTTCGTCTCCAAATCTTTTCCTCTCCATGTGTGGAAACAATATGCCTGCCAAACTCTCCTTCTCCCTCCGGCTGTCCCACCACTCCACCCCGTGTGAAAAAATATGCATGCATGACTCTCCTCCCCCACGCTCGTCCAATCCGTTGTGACCAGCAATATTTCCACCCCTTCACTCCCCCGTAATTTACTCTAACAAATATGCCCACGTAGCTGTTACTTAACTGCAGGTGAATTGGGTCACTGATATATGGGCCCAACAAGGGTCTGGCCCACATGTCAGTGGCGCAACTGGACCTGCAGTTAAGTCAGTGCAGCTCAGTACATATCTTACGTAGGTGTGCCATTGCTCGCTATAAATAGTGCGCCTCCCACGACATCGCTATCTCCTCCCCCTCACATTCACCTTCATCGCTATCTCCTCCCCCTCCCTCTCATGTCGACCACCATGGCATCGCCCCACCCAAGCCCTAGGAGCCCCTCGCTGCACCGTGCGGACGGTCATGCGTCGCCATTCCGTTCCTCGCCGCCACTAGTCGAGGAGGATGCGTCGGTGTTCCGCTCCTCGCCGCTACGCGACGTGTCACCGTTCTGTTCCTCGCTGCCACTAGTCGAGGAGGACGCGTCGGCGTTCCGCTCCTCGCCGCGGCGCGACGCGTCACCGTTCCGTTCCTTGCTGCCACTAGTCAAGGAGGACATGTCGGCGTTCCGCTCCTCGCCACGACGCGTCGAGGTGGATGCGTCGGCGTTCCCAATCTCGCCAGCATGCGCGCCGGAGGACACGTCGGCTCCCCGCTACGAGGAGAACGCCGCGCAGCCCGCCGAGCCCCCCCCCAGCCTTGAGGAGCTTTGGAAAGAAATGGATGTCGCCTTGTGGGAGGCTTTGCCTCCAGTAGAGCGCGCCAAAATAGAGGCGGAGAAGAAGGCCGAGGAAGAGAAGCGCACCGTGGAACAAGCTGCCTGGGAGGCCTATGTCGCCTCCGAGAGAGTGAGGCAATTGGCTCTTTGGCAGAAGGCTCGTGCGAGGGCCGTGAGGGTGGCGGAGGACGCCCGTGCCGACGCCCTGAGTGCAGTCGGGCCCAAGCGCCTCATCTACGCTTGGCGGTACGTGGACCGGGTGCACGCTTCTAGCGAGGAGGAGTACCTGTTGGCGCCGGATCACCACACCGGTGAGAACGCGCTCGCCCGCCGGCAAGCTGCCAATCAGCACCTCGCGAGTTGCGAGGCTGATGAAGAGGCGTTGTGTCGGCGCACTGGGAAACGCCCGCGCACTAGGGCACTCGTGGCGTGCCGCAAGCGCTCCTGCGAGCGCCGTGGCTTTTAGGAGGAGTATAATTTTTGTTTCGTAAGGCGATCTCATTAGTTTTGGGACGCAAATGATAAATCCCGAACATTCAGGAATTTTTAGCGTCCTTAATTAAGTATGTAAAAGGGAAAGTTTGGAAACCTTGTGTATTCGTACGCATTTTGCCAGTACGTGCATATAGCACAAACTTTACTATATACTATCGCACTACACGTCTCTCTCGATATATGCTTGCAGACTGTGCTACTCCCTCCATCCAGGTCAATAAGTCATCTTTGGTTGTGCACCGTGACCAAGAAGGAGGGAAGACTTATACACCTAGATGGAGGGAGTACTACTATTACTTATGTACTCCCTCCGTCCGGGTTTATTAGGCCTCTCAGCATCACAAGCATGCCCCCTTTTATAAGGCCACGCGTTGGAAAGGTGCATGCATGCAACCATTTCATTGGTTGTATTGAAAGCTATTGTTGTTGGTGCCATGGCTGAAAAGTTAATACACTTCATGTGTGCTTTTTCATTGGCTGCATGCATGTGAGAGTGCATTGGGAGTGGAATGGAAGAATTAATGTGAGAAAATTACTATGTGTCTTGGTCTAAGAGAAGTTGTCTTTAGGCCTAATAAACCCGAAGGGAGTACGCGCAAATGCACATTTTAACATTACGATGTAGTTTTGTAAAAGTAGAAAAACAACACTAGTCAAGCTTGTGAAATGATTCGATGCAAAACAAATGCAAAAATGCTCGTTTGATTGTTTACTTTTAGCTTCCTTCTCTGTGGTTATTTCTCTATCGTACTTTGTATGGAGTATCTCACTGGTTGGGAAGGCATGCAAATTCCCAAACCGCTTCCTACACCCTGTATCGAATTTTTTGCCTAACAAGTTGTGCCGTGCAATTGGAATTCCAACTTGAGTACTACTACTAGTAGGAGTACCAAGGGCTAGTTCTTTTAGGCTTATAGATTAGTAATCCCATAACTACTACCTCCATCCTAGTTTATTGGTCCCCATTGTAATCTGTGTCAAATTTTGATCATAAATTTAACTAATGAAATGTTAGTGCATGTCACATGCACTACTCCATCCGTCTAGGTGAGTAAGTCATCTTAGGCTGTGCACCGTGACCAAGGAGGAGGAGAAAACGAGAAACATTAATGTTTATTTGCTAATTAATAGTATTGCATGCAATGAACTAACCACTACATGTCGTGTTTGATATCTCAAGTCATTAAAAGCATGCACACTCTTTATCTCTTATTGGTTGATATGTCAAGAAACAAGAAACGAGGTAGAAGTTAATGCACCACGCCTAAGTGTTTTGGGATTATTTGGTTTTCGTAAGATGACTTACAAACCTAGACGGAGGGATTACAATGGTGAGGAATAAACCAGTTAAATCTTTGGTCAAAATTTAGCACAAATTACAATGGTGAGGAATAAACCAGGACGGAGTAGTAGTTTAGAAGCCCAAATAAATGAGTGAGGCGCCTTATTGTTACTCTCCACTGTGATTAGTCTTGTGGGAAAAGCTGGGGAAGCCGCCAAAAGAACTAGCCCTAGGAGTAGTAGCTAGGGATCGAGTGTGCGAGATGAACCGGAGAAAGTAAATGCAGAGAGATGAAATGAAAAAAAGACGGAGGGATGTGATGGTTGCTTGTCCATTTATTTTACCAGGCCACTTATTACTGGGAGTGGTTGGGTTTTGTGATATGATGGCTTTACTGCCGCGCCACGAGCGGGGTGAGAGATGAGACTCCCGTGCAGCTCCACCCTCTACACTTGTACTACATCGGTCGTGGTTTATTAGTCCCCCATTGAATTTGACTGAAGATTTAACTGACAAAATGTTAGTGCATGTCAACAAAAACTATATCATTGGATTCGTATTTGAATGATATAATTTTAGCTGACATGCATTAGCATTTATTGTACTATATATAATGTTAGTTCAATTTTTGGTCGTACTAATCTATAGTAGTAAGGTGCCCGTGCGTTGGTGTTGGAAATATGCCCTAGAGGCAATAATAAAAGCATTATTATTATATTTCCTTGTTCATGATAATTGTCTTTATTCATGCTATAATTGTGTTATCCGGAAATCGTAATACATGTGTGAATAACAGACACCAACATGTCCCTAGTAAGCCTCTAGTTGACTAGCTCGTTGATCAACAGATAGTCATGATTTCCTGACTATGGACATTGGATGTCATTGATAACGAGATCACATCATTAGGAGAATGATGTGATGGACAAGACCCAATCCTAAACATAGCACAAGATCGTATAGTTCGTTTGCTAGAGTTTTTCCAATGTCAAGTATCTTTTCCTTAGACCATGAGATCGTGTAACTCCCGGATACCGTAGGAGTGCTTTGGGTGTACCAAACGTCACAACGTAACTGGGTGACTATAAAGGTATACTACGGGTATCTCCGAAAGTGTCTGTTGGGTTGACATGGATCAAGACTGGGATTTGTCACTCCGTATGACGGAGAGGTATCACTGGGCCCACTCGGTAATGCATCATCATAATGAGCTCAAAGTGACCAAGTGTCTGGTCACGGGATCATGCATTACGGTACGAGTAAAGTGACTTGCCGGTAACGAGATTGAACGAGGTATTGGGATACCGACGATCGAATCTCGGGCAAGTAACATACCGATTGACAAAGGGAATTGCATACGGGGTTGATTGAATCCTCGACATCGTGGTTCATCCGATGAGATCATCGAGGAGCATGTGGGAGCCAACATGGGTATCCAGATCCCACTGTTGGTTATTGACCAGAGAGCGATCTCGGTCATGTCTACATGTCTCCCGAACCCGTAGGGTCTCACACTTAAGGTTCGGTGACGCTAGGGTTGTAGGAGATATGTATATGCAGTAACCCGAATGTTGTTCGGAGTCCCGGATGAGATCCCGGACGTCACGAGGAGTTCCGGAATGGTCCGGAGGTAAAGAATTATATATAGGAAGTGGCTGTTTTGGCCATCGGGACAAGTTTCGGGGTTATCGTTATTGTACCGGGACCACCGAAGGGGTCCCGCGGGCCCACCGGGTGGGGCCACCTGTCCCGGGGGTCCACATGGGCTGTAGGGGGTGCGCCTTGGCCTAGATGTGCCAAGGGCACCAGCCCCTATAGGCCCATGCGCCTAGGGTTTCCACAAAGGAAGAGTCCAAGTGGTGGAAGGCACCTCTAGGTGCCTTGGGCGGGAGGGAAACCTCCCCTTGGCAGCCGCACCTAGGAGATTGGATCTCCTAGGCTGCGCACCACCCCCCCTTGGCCCTCCTATATATAGTGGGGGAGAGGAGGGACTTGATACCCCAGCCCCTGGCGCCTCCCTCTCTCCCCGTTACGTCTCTCCTTCATAGTATAGGCGAAGCCCTGCTACTGTGACGCCCTGCATCCACCACCACGCCGTCGTGCTGCTGGATCTTCATCAACCTCTCCTCCCCCCTTGCTGGATCAAGAAGGAGGAGACGTCTCCCGTCCCGTACGTGTGTTGAACGCGGAGGTGCCGTCCGTTCGGCGCTTGATCATCGGTGATTTGGATCACGTCGAGTACGCCTTCCTCATCCCCGTTCTTTGAACGCTTCCGCGCGTGATCTAGAAAGGTATGTAGATGCATCCGATGACTCGTTGCTAGATGAACTCCTAGATGATCTTGGTGAAACGAGTAGGAAAATTTTTGTTTTCTGCAACGTTCCCCAACAGTGGCATCATGAGCTAGGTCTATGAGTAGTTCTTCTTGCGCGAGTAGGACACAATTAGTTGTGGGCGTAGATTTGTCAACTTTCTTGCCGTTACTAGTCTTTTCTTGCTTCAGCGGTATTGTGGGATGAAGCGGCCCGGACCAACCTTACACGTACGTTTACGTGAGACCGGTTCCACCGACTAACATGCACTAGTTGCATAAGGTGGCTGGTGGGTGTCTGTCTCTCCCACTTTAGTTGGAGCGGATTCGATGAACAGGGTCCTTATGAAGGGTAAATAGAAGTTGCCAAATCACGTTGTGGCTTTAACGTAGGTAAGAAGACGTTCTTGCTAGAACCCTAATTCAGCCACGTAAAACTTGCAACAACAATTAGAGGACGTCTAACTTGTTTTTGCAGCAAGTGGTTTGTGATATGATATGGCCAAAGTTGTGATAAATGATGAATGATCTATATGTGATGTATGAGATGTTCATGCTATTGTAATAGGAATCACGACTTGCATGTCGATGAGTATGACAACCGGAAGGAGCCATAGGAGTTGTCTTTATTCTTTTATATGACCTGCGTGTCATCAAGAAACGCCATGTAAATTACTTTACTTTATTGCTAAACGCGTTAGCCATAGTAGTAGAAGTAATAGTTGGCGAGCAACTTCATGGAGACACGATGATGGAGATCATGGTGTCAAGCCGGTGACAAGATGATCATGGAGCCCCAAGATGGAGATCAAAGGAGCCATGTGATATTGGCCATATCATGTCACGTTAATTTTTTGATTACATGTGATGTTTATCATGTTTTGCATCTTGTTTACTTAGAACGACGGTAGTAAATAAGATGATCCCTCATAACAATTTCAAGAAGTGTTCTCCCCTAACTGTGCACCGTTCCTAAAGTTCGTCGTTTCTAAGCACGCCGTGATGATTGGATGTGATGGATCCTTACGTTCACATACAACGGGTGTTGACGAGCCTAGCATGTACAGACAGGCCTTGGAACACATGCAAAACACTTAGGGTTAACTTGACGAGCCTGGCATGTACAGACATGGCCTCGGAACACAGAAGACCAAAAGGTCGAGCATGAGTCATATAGAAGATACGATCAACATGAAGATGTTCACTGACGTTGACTAGTCCGTCTCACGTGATGATCGGACACGGCCTAGTCAAGTCGGATCATGTAATACTTAGATGACTAGAGGGATGTCTAATCTAAGTGGGAGTTCATTAATAATTTGATTAGATGAACTTAATTATCATGAACTTAGTCTAAAATCTTTGCAATATGTCTTGTAGATCAAATGGCCAACGTAGTCCTCAACTTCAACGCGTTCCTAGAGAAAACCAAGCTGAAAGACGATGGCAGCAACTATACGGACTGGGTCCGGAACCTGAGGATCATCCTCATAGCTGCCAAGAAAGATTATGTCCTACAAGCACCGCTAGGTGATCCACCCGTCCCACAGAACCAAGATGTTATGAACGCTTGGCAGACACGTGTTGACGACTACTCCCTCGTTCAGTGCGGCATGCTTTACAGCTTAGAGCCGGGGCTCCAAAAGCGTTTTGAGAGACATGGAGCATATGAGATGTTCGAAGAGCTGAAAATGGTTTTTCAAGCTCATGCCCGGATCGAGAGATATGAAGTCTCCGATAAGTTCTTCAGCTGTAATATGGAGGAAAATAGTTCTGTCAGTGAGCACATACTCACTATGTCTGGGTTACACAACCGCTTGTCTCAGCTGGGAGTTAATCTCCCGGATGATGCGGTCATTGACAGAATCCTCCAGTCGCTTCCACCAAGCTACAAGAGCTTTGTGATGAACTTCAACATGCAGGGGATGCAAAAGACCATTCCTGAGTTGTTCTCAATGCTGAAATCAGCGGAGGTAGAAGTCAAGAAGGAGCATCAAGTGTTGATGGTCAATAAAACCACTAAGTTCAAGAAAGGCAAGGGTAAAAAGAACTTCAAGAAGGACGGCAAGGAAGTTGCCGCGCCCGGCAAGCAAGCTGCCAGGAAGAAGCCAAAGAATGGACCCAAGCCTGAGACGGAGTGCTTTTATTGCAAAGGGAAGGGTCACTGGAAACGGAACTGCCCCAAATACTTAGCGGACAAGAAGGCTGGCAACGCCAAAGGTATATTTGATATACATGTAATTGATGTGTACCTTACCAGTACTCGTAGTGACTCCTGGGTATTTGATACCGGTGCCGTTGCTCATATTTGTAACTCACAGCAGGAGCTGCGGAATAAACGGAGACTGGCGAAGGACGAGGTGACGATGCGCGTCGGGAATGGTTCCAAGGTTGATGTGATCGCCGTCGGCATGCTGCCTCTACATTTACCTACGGGATTAGTTTTAAACCTCAATAACTGTTATTTAGTGCCAGCTTTGAGCATGAACATTGTATCGGGATCTCGTTTAATTCGAGATGGCTACTCATTTAAATCTGAGAATAATGGTTGTTCCATTTATATGAGAGGTATGTTTTATGGTCATGCTCCTATGGTGAATGGTTTATTCTTAATGAATCTCGGACGTATTACTACACATGTTCATAATGTGAGTACCAAAAGATGTAAGGTTGATAATGATAGTCCCACATACTTGTGGCACTGCCGCCTTGGTCACATAGGTGTCAAACGCATGAAGAAGCTCCATGCAGATGGACTTTTAGAGTCTCTTGATTATGAATCATTTGACACGTGCGAACCATGCCTCATGGGTAAAATGACCAAGACTCCGTTCTCAGGAACAATGGAGCGAGCAACCAACTTATTGGAAATCATACATACTGATGTGTGCGGTCCAATGAGTGTTGAGGCTCGCGGTGGCTATCGTTATGTTCTCACCCTCACTGATGACTTGAGTAGATATGGGTATGTCTACTTAATGAAACACAAGTCTGAAACCTTTGAAAAGTTCAAGGAATTTCAGAGTGAGGTTGAGAATCAATGTGACAGGAAAATCAAGTTTCTACGATCGGATCGTGGAGGAGAATACTTGAGTCACGAATTTGGCACACACTTAAGAAAATGTGGAATAGTTTCACAACTCACGCCGCCTGGAACACCTTAGCGTAACGGTGTGTCCGAACGTCGTAATCGCACTCTATTGTATATGGTGCGGTCTATGATGTCTCTTACTGATTTACCGCTATCTTTTTGGGGCTATGCTTTAGAGACTGCCGCATTCACTTTAAATAGGGCTTCGTCGAAATCCGTTGAGACGACACCGTATGAATTATGGTTTGGGAAGAAACCTAAGCTGTCGTTTCTAAAAGTTTGGGGATGCGATGCTTATGTCAAGAAACTTCAACCTGAGAAGCTCAAACCCAAGTCGGAAAAATGCGTCTTCGTAGGATACCCTAAAGAAACTATTGGGTACACCTTCTACCTCAGATCCGAAGGCAAGATCTTTGTTGCCAAGAACGGACTCTTTCTGGAGAAAGAGTTTCTCTCGAAAGAAGTAAGTGGGAGGAAAGTAGAGCTTGATGAATTATTACCTCTTGAACCGGAAAATGGCGCAACTCAAGAAAATGTTCCTGAGGTGCCAGCACCGACTAGAGAGGAAGTTAATGATAATGATCAAGATACTTCTGATCAAGCTCCTACTGAAATTCGAAGGTCCACAAGGACACGTTCCGCACCAGAGTGGTACGGCAACCCTGTCCTGGAAATCATGTTGTTAGACAACGGTGAACCTTCAAACTATGAAGAAGCGATGGCGGGCCCGGATTCCGAAAAATGGCTAGAAGCCATGAAATCCGAGATAGGATCCATGTATGAAAACGAAGTATGGACTTTGACTGACTTGCCCGTTGAACGGCGAGCCATAGAAAATAAATGGATCTTTAAGAAGAAGACAAACGCGGATGGTAATGTGACCATCTACAAAGCTCGACTTGTCGCTAAGGGTTATCAACAAGTTCAAGGGGTTGACTACGATGAGACTTTCTCACCGGTAGCGAAGCTAAAGTCCGTCCGAATCATGTTAGCAATTGTCGCATTCTACGATTATGAGATATGGCAAATGGACGTCAAAACGGCATTCCTTAATGGTTTCCTTAAGGAAGAATTGTATATGATGCAGCCGGAAGGTTTTGTCGATCCTAAGAATGCTGACAAGGTGTGCAAGCTCCAACGCTCGATTTATGGGCTGGTGCAAGCATCTCGGAGTTGGAACATTCGCTTTGATGAGATGATCAAAGCGTTTGGGTTTACGCAAACTTATGGAGAAGCCTGCGTTTACAAGAAAGTGAGTGGGAGCTCTGTAGCATTTCTCATATTATATGTAGATGACATACTATTGATGGGAAATGATATAGAACTCTTGGACAGCATTAAGGCCTACTTGAATAAGAGTTTTTCAATGAAGGACCTTGGAGAAGCTGCTTATATATTAGGCATCAAAATCTATAGAGATAGATCGAGACGCCTCATAGGTCTTTCACAAAGCACATACCTTGATAAAAGATTGAAGAAGTTCAATATGGATCAATCTAAGAAGGGGTTCTTGCCTGTGTTACAAGGTATGAAATTGAGCTCACCTCAATGTCCGACCACGCCAGGAGATATAGAAGAGATGAGCGTCATCCCCTATGCATCAGCCATAGGTTCTATTATGTATGCCATGCTGTGTACCAGACCTGATGTAAACCTTGCCGTAAGTTTGGTAGGAAGGTACCAAAGTAATCCCGGCAAGGAACACTGGACAGCAGTCAAGAATATCCTGAAGTACCTGAAAAGGACTAAGGAAATGTTTCTCGTTTATGGAGGTGACGAAGAGCTCGTCGTAAAGGGTTACGTCGACGCTAGCTTCGACACAGATCTGGATGACTCTAAGTCACAAACCGGATACGTGTATATTTTGAATGGTGGGGCAGTAAGCTGGTGCAGTTGCAAGCAAAGCGTCGTGGCGGGATCTACATGTGAAGCGGAGTACATGGCAGCCTCGGAGGCAGCACATGAAGCAATATGGGTGAAGGAGTTCATCACCGACCTA
This sequence comes from Triticum urartu, assembly GCF_003073215.2. Taxonomy (NCBI): domain Eukaryota; kingdom Viridiplantae; phylum Streptophyta; class Magnoliopsida; order Poales; family Poaceae; genus Triticum; species Triticum urartu. The sequence goes on along the minus strand of NC_053026.1, from coordinate 199,324,901 downwards.
GGAGTCATACCCAATGCGTCGGGGCCGATCAAGCTCTTCTGTGACAACACTGGAGCTATTGCTCTTGCCAAGGAGCCCAGGTTTCACAAGAAGACAAGGCACATCAAGCGTCGCTTCAACTCCATTCGTGAAAATGTTCAAGATGGAGACATAGAGATTTGTAAAGTGCATACGGACCTGAATGTAGCGGATCCGTTGACTAAACCTCTCCCTAGAGCAAAACATGATCAACACCAGAATTCCATGGGTGTTCGATTCATCATGATGTAACTAGATTATTGACTCTAGTGCAAGTGGGAGACTGTTGGAAATATGCCCTAGAGGCAATAATAAAAGCATTATTATTATATTTCCTTGTTCATGATAATTGTCTTTATTCATGCTATAATTGTGTTATCCGGAAATCGTAATACATGTGTGAATAACAGACACCAACATGTCCCTAGTAAGCCTCTAGTTGACTAGCTCGTTGATCAACAGATAGTCATGATTTCCTGACTATGGACATTGGATGTCATTGATAACGAGATCACATCATTAGGAGAATGATGTGATGGACAAGACCCAATCCTAAACATAGCACAAGATCGTATAGTTCGTCTGCTAGAGTTTTTCCAATGTCAAAGTATCTTTTCCTTAGACCATGAGATCGTGTAACTCCCGGATACCGTAGGAGTGCTTTGGGTGTACCAAACGTCACAACGTAACTGGGTGACTATAAAGGTAGACTACGGGTATCTCCGAAAGTGTCTGTTGGGTTGACATGGATCAAGACTGGGATTTGTCACTCCGTATGACGGAGAGGTATCACCGGGCCCACTCGGTAATGCATCATCATAATGAGTTCAAAGTGACCAAGTGTCTGGTCACGGGATCATGCATTACGGTACGAGTAAAGTGACTTGCCGGTAACGAGATTGAACGAGGTATTGGGATACCGACGATCAAATCTCGGGCAAGTAACATATCGATTGACAAAGGGAATTGCATACGGGGTTGATTGAATCCTCGACATCGTGGTTCATCCGATGAGATCATCGTGGAGCATGTGGGAGCCAACATGGGTATCCAGATCCCGCTGTTGGTTATTGACTGGAGAGTCGTCTCGGTCATGTCTGCTTGTCTCCCGAACCCGTAGGGTCTACACACTTAAGGTTCGGTGACGCTAGGGTTGTGAAGATATGTACATGCAGTAACCCGAATGTTGTTCGGAGTCCCGGATGAGATCCCGGACGTCACGAGGAGTTCCGGAATGGTCCGGAGGTAAAGAATTATATATAGGAAGTGCTGTTTTGGCCATCGGGACAAGTTTCGGGGTTATCGGTATTGTACCGGGACCACCGGAGGGGTCCCGCGGACCCACGGGGTGGGGCCACCTGTCCCGGGGGGCCACATGGGCTGTAGGGGGTGCGCCTTGGCCTATATGGGCCTAGGGCACCAGCCCCTATAGGCCCATGCGCCTAGGGTTTCCACAAAGGAAGAGTCCAAGTGGTGGAAGGCACCTCTAGGTGCCTTGGGGGGAGGGAAACCTCCCCTTGGCAGCCGCACCTAGGAGATTGGATCTCCTAGGCTGCGCACCACCCCCCCCTTAGCCCTCCTATATATAGTGGGGGATAGGAGGGACTTGATACCCCAGCCCCTGGCGCCTCCCTCTCTCCCCGTTACGTCTCTCCTTCGTAGTATAGGCGAAGCCCTACTACTGTGACGCCCTGCATCCACCACCACGCCGTCGTGCTGCTGGATCTTCATCAACCTCTCCTCCCCCCTTGCTGGATCAAGAAGGAGGAGACGTCTCCCGTCCCGTATGTGTGTTGAACGCGGAGGTGCCGTCCGTTCGGCGCTTGATCATCGGTGATTTGGATCACGTCGAGTACGCCTTCCTCATCCCCGTTCTATGAACGCTTCCGTGCGTGATCTACAAAGGTATGTAGATGCATCCGATGACTCGTTGCTAGATGAACTCCTAGATGATCTTGGTGAAACGAGTAGGAAATTTTTTGTTTTCTGCAACGTTCCCCAACACGTTGCACCGAAGAGTGAAATGCATTGATCGGGGAGTTGTTTATTTTGACAAAGGATGTGGGGGTCATCTCATGTGTAAAGGGTATCGATAGGTTTCTTCGGATATTGTTTCATCTCTAGAGCTCACAAACATCTGGGTGAAATAAATAAAAAGGTATATTTTGCAAACAAAAGCGTTCAACTGTTCAACCTGCATCCAAAACTTGTGAAGAAATAACACTTATTGTGCTTTGCAAGAAATGATCTTTAAGAATTAGTTTTTGAGTATCGGTTGTTATACATGTTGGCTACAAATGACATGGCACTTTCTTATAGTCAACAGTTGGCTATACTATTAAGTAATATTAACCATGCCCTTATACACCTAGACGGAGGGATTAAATGAGGATGACTTGCAAGCGGGCAGAGGAGATGTAAGAAATGGTTCATCGTAAGTCTTTCACCAGTACTGTAGTAAAAATTCATACATGGAAGATTCTAGACTAAACCATAACCGGATACACTTTTATTCATGCGCGATACTCCAATAGAGCAAGATCCTACATGGAAGTCTCCACATGCTTAGACAGTGGATTACATTGAGCGAAGACTAATGATCAACATTTAACTTGATAATGCGTATGTCCTGGTGAACCTCCTTGGAGTCCCCGTGCACCGCATCGGTGGGTAAAGGATGCCATGGGTTTTCCAAGTCCACATTGGCGGGATAGTCCCAGCTCCCTAGAGTCCAAGTCCGTTCGATGAGGCCGGTGTCGCCGCCCACGCGACCCGGAGGGGTAGTAACACTGACCACGCACCCGTACATCGTCCTCGTGTTAGTGTCAGCGTCAGCGGCGTTCCCCCTGACACACATTACAGAGACAGGGCGGCAGCCTGCGCGGGCCTCATCGGTGCCCACGATCAAGAGGAAGACGCTGCCGTCCTCCTCTGAGACTAGCAGGCGACAGTGATCCTCCAGCGACTCCGGCATGGTGAACGGGTAGCACGTCTCGCACTTGATGTTCTCCACCAAGGGCCAGCAGTGACCGTTGCACGCATCCGTGAGGTGATGCACCATGTCCGCCGGCGAGCCACAAAACGGCATCGGGCACTCATAGCAGTGGACGAAGGGCTCCTTGGAGGCATCGACCAGGCCGTCCATGAAACAGGAGTGGTTGTAGGGGACGTTGCGCCAGTTGAATATATGAGCAAGTTACTACGAGATTTAATCCGAATAAGCACAAAATAAATCATGAATTCTACCGCGATTTCGAACATGAAGTATAGAAACACATACGGTGCAACGGGAGCAGCACCGTTGGCGTTGAGGTTGTTGTCCATGTCCAAACACCATGTGACACGGTCTTTGAGCACGGTTCATAGTCGTTCCACGCTCGGGCATTGAAGTTTGTAACTATTTTAGATTAGAATATACTACTCCTCCGGTGCTAGTAGTAGAGCCCTACTCTACTACTCTACTCAACCAAGTTAGGGCATAGCACTGTAGGGAGTACCAGTACTGTGATCACTCAAGAAAGTTGTCTAGCATCGACATGACCCTACGCTGCTGGTATGTGTCTCGTAAGTCAAGCGGTGTGCTGTAGTCATCATCACCTGTCCACTTCCCGCAGCACATATTCGCTTCTCCATCTTTGTCCGCACATAATCTCGTCCAATCTTCCATCCCCGCTAAGGCGCCTCCCCCCCTCGTCCGAAACCCAAGACTAACAATGGCAGAACCGAGCAGCGTCCGCCGAAAGAGTGGCTAGAATTCGCTCCCCACAGAGGGAATCAAGCTCATTGTTTCGCGTGTGGACAATCTCTGTACCATGCCGCTCGCCGCGAGCTCGTCGGGGCTGTACCGTTTACTCAAAGCCCTCAGGTCGGAGCTTTTTAAGCCAGCTCCTTGCTTGCTGATGCCGCCTGATCTTCAGAAACGGCGTGTCACGCAGCATAACGATCATAGGGTGGCGAGCATCAACCCCATTGACTGCGATACGATCCCCGTTAGCGTCAACTACATTAACAATATGTACTGGGTTGGCATGAACACGTCTTGGATGGTGCTCGTCGACGGTCGTGGCAGCTGGATGCTCGTGGAGGTCTACACCCGGCGATTGATCCCCCTTCCTTCGATTAACACTGCACTGCTTTGGCACCGCGGCCCAGAATACTCGGAATCTTATAGTAGCCAACATGATACCAAGTTTGATTTGCTCAAGGTTGTAATCTGCCAAGTGCCCACAAGATCTGTGAATTATAAAGACTTCAGGCTAATTGCGTTCTTCAACCGCGGTCTCGCCTATCTGACGGGTCACTGCGGTAAGTGGATGAATCTGCACGTCCATCGCAGGATCATACATCCTCCATGGTTCTCTGATGCCATTGAACACAAGGGCTTCATTTACGCTGTCGACTCCTTCTATGGCTGGACGTATTGCTAGCCTACTCCAGTCATCGCTACAAACGGCTGTTACAGCAGTATGTTACTTTCCTATGATATCATGATGGCTTGCTTATATTACTGTCAACATTTTCTGAAAAAATATCTGTGCTCATAACATGCTGTTCTTAAGATTGACGAAATCAAGAGCCCTTTTTTTATTTGACTCCAACTTGATATGATGTTGTAGGCCGCCTGGTGTCCCTACCCTTCCTAATCCCAGAACCTTTCAAAGAAAAGTGGCATGGCAGTTGCAGGTGGTTCCTGGCTCGATCAGACGACGGCGAAAGATTGATGATCGTTCGCACGTACCGGACGTGTTGTTTCACGGAATACAATCACAGTCACTGCAAGGTCTTTGAGCAGGATCCCAGCTTCTCTGGGCCTTCAAGAATTTTTGACTGGAGGCTGGTAAGTAGCCTTGGTACACACTCTCTGTTTGTCTGACTGAATTATCCGATTAACCAGGAGATAACCGACGGCAAGGATCATGATGGCAGCGCGGTTTCGTTCATCAGGCAAAAATGTGTGTACACAGCGTACCATGCATCTCTGCATGCACCATACCCTGATATGTGCCGCCACGCTCTGCAGCCCAAAGTAGGAGAGATGGTCGCAAGTATCAGACTTCGACCTGCTGGCTAGAGTTTCCCCTGTCAGGCACCCATCTAGTTCAAGCCGTCAGCCAATCTCCACAGCTTAATAAATAGTAACGTCTAACTGAGTCGGTTAGTTAGATGCGTACACTTGGTGTAGTAGGATCTTTATTTAGTTTGATGCATACACTTGTTCTTTTTTGGTAGCCCTTTTGTAATGATGGCTGATGTTTCGTTTGGAAGAGAGAGCTGCGTCTTTACTCTTCTGGCCTGCTTACTGCTTCCGTTGCACCCCCAGCCCTGGTTGCTGCTGCTGTTGTTTTCAATGTACAATCAGTAGTATATTTTGTCTGTTGGTTGAATAAATGTGTTGTTATAACGACAAACACAATGTTTTGGAAGTCGTTGCACGGTTCGATCCTTTAGTGCCCCGTACCGTACGTAGCGCATACTATTTTTCGTACGAAACACATTTTCCACATGTTGATAACATGCAGCCCACTGATGAAGGCCCAATAGAGAAGCCCATAATTAACTCAAAGGGAGGCTCTCACATGAATCTGGCCCAGGTACATGCTCATGGTCCCCTAAACATAAAAAAGTAAATAAATAAAGCTAAATGCTCATGCACTAGTTCTTTGGGAAAATAGGTAGCCCAGTATTTCTTTTTGAAGAATACCCAAGCTAGGCCTATTTGTTTTCTCTGAATTACTGGGCTGCAAATCTTTCAAGACGAGGAGGGATGCATTCCGGCCTGGCTTAAGAGTATGGTCAATGTATGTTAAAAGTAATATCAAAAGGGGCTGAAAATTCCAAAAAAATTATAGAAAATGGGATATAAGTTTCTTTTTTTGTTTTTGTTCTTCAATGATATCTTATACGTATTTCATTGGATTTAACATGACATAGTACTAATTTATTTTTAAATTTGTTTTAGTATGGCTATTAATTTTTGGATTAAGAATATTTCGTTCCCCAGCAAAAAATTGCGAATTTTCAAAATTTCCCACATATTTAGTTAATTTTTTGACCCTGGTACTGACCCGAAAATGTCCAGCAATTCTGAAAATGGAAAATGGGCTGCAATAAATTCCATATGAATTAGAAAATGAGTAAAAAATATAAAAATAATAGCAAATGGGCTGTACACGCCACAGATTTCGAGGCTGGCTTGTTTACGCAAGGCTTTGTTAGTGAACACACGATTCTAGCAGCAGTGACTGTTGGATGTCCATCCAACGGCCGACGTGCTTCTTCAATCTCTGATCTTCCTGCTCCAGCCGTCTAAACTAGCGCCGGCGGGACTGCCTGCTCCCTCCTCTTGTGTCCCACTGTGATGTCGCGCAGGCTTCCCCGGCCCACCCTACTCCCTCCGCTGGCCTTGCCGCATGCAATCAACTGCCTCCTTATTACGCGAAAAAAATGATTCCTCCCACTGACATTTGGGGCGCACCGGTTGGGAGGCTGACCCATGGGCCTACTAAGTTGACGCGTACGCAGGGCTTGTCAACTTAGTTAACGAATGATTCTAGCAGCAGTAACCGTTGAATTTGAATCAAACGGTCCTGCTGCTTCTTCAATCGCTGCTCTTCTTGCACCAGTCGCCCAAACCAGCGCCGGGGAGACCGCCTGCTCCTGCCTCTAGTGGCCGGCTGTGCTGCCGTTGAGGCCTCATCGCCCCCTACTACTCCCACCGCTAGCCAGGCCCTGCGGCGACGGCAGCCTCACACCGCAGCCGAACCAGTGAACCCTCGTACTCCTCTCCGCATGGGCATCCACTGCCGCGTCTTCCCCGGCTCCGCATCGTCCCCTTCCTAGGCCTCGCCGTCGTCCATCACCTTGGTGCTCTCGGCGCGGCGTGGTCAACGTGGTCAACGACATTCCATCGGAAGAGTACTGTACATGGAGAGGCTGACAGCTGGGTCCACGGCCATAGCCCAGTTTTTTTGTGATTTGCCAAGTAAGTCGCTTTGTCAGGCCTGTTGGGCTGCAAATCTTTCAAGACGAGGAGAGCTTTCATTCGGCTGGACGAGAAAATGGCCCATCAGTAATGAGAAATGGGATGTACATTTTTAAAACACATCAAACCGGCAATTAGTTTAAAATATCTTTTTTTTCATTTCGAGATTTTAAATTACATTAATTTTTATGCGTGGAGAATTTGTTGGATTTTATATTGATATACATTTATTTTTAAAATCATTTTGAATGTGATTCGAAATTTCAGGATTAAAAACAGTTCGGACCGCACCGTAATATGAAAAATTTCGTATAATTTTTTAACCGTGGCCACAATATCGGCTGTAATGCTAACAAAAAGAATATGGGCTCCAAAAAAACCTTAATAATTAGCAAATGGGCTGTAAATTATTAGAAGTAATGGCAGATGGGATGTATGTTGTTTTCCACAGATTTGAGGCTTTCCTAAAAAAAGGTTGACGCACAAGCAGTGACTGTTGGATGGCCATCCAACGGCCATCGTGCTTCTTCAATCTCTGCTCTTCTTGCTCCAACCGCTCAAACAAGCGCCGGCGGGACTGCCTGCTCCCTCCTCCCCACGGCCGGCTCAGCTGCTGCGTAGGCCTCACCGTCCCACCGTACTCCCATCGCTGGCCTAGCCATCCCTCTACTCACCCACACCTGGTGTTATTCTCCGGCCACTACAGTCGTACTCCCGTCCGCGTGGGAAACAACCGCCAAGTCTTCCCTGCCTCCGTGTCGTTCCCTTCCTAGGCCTCGCCGTTGTCCACCGCCCTGGTTCTCTCGGCACGGCCAGGTCAACGTGGTCAATGACCGACATGCATCTGAAGTGGACTGTACATGGAGAGGCCAGCTGGGTCCACAACCGCACGCAAGGAAATGCCTCCTTATTACACGCAAAATAATGATTCCTCCACCTGACATCAGGGACCCACCGAAAGAGCCTCTGTATTTCGTGAAAAAAAACGTTACCGCCGCTGACAGCTCGGACCCACCAGCTATATCTTCGCACGCAAGGAAGTGCCTAGATGAATACTCCCCCTATTAGCTGGGACCTAGTATAGTGGCAGGCTGACTTGTGGGCCTACTAAGTTGACAGGGACGGAGGGCTTTATCAACTTAGTCAATATGCACGATTCTAGCTCTAGTGACCGTACGATGTCCATCCAGCGGCCATAGAGCTTCTTCAACCTCTGGTCTTCTTGCTCCAGCCACCCAAACCAGCGCCGATCGTGCCTCGTGCTCCTGCCTCCCGTGGCCGGCCGTGATGCGGCAGAGGCCTCACCGCCCCTACTACTCCCACCGCTGGCCAGGCCATCCCTCTACTCACCCACACCCCCTATTATTTTGCGGTGACGGCAGCCTCACACCGCAGAGAACCAGTGAACCCTCGTACTCCTCTACGCGTGGGCATCCACTGTCGCGTCTTCCCCAGCTCCGCATCATCCCCAGCTCCGCGTCGTCCCCTTCCTAGGCCTCATTGTCGTCCACCGCCCTGGTGCTCTCGACGCGGCGTGGTCAACATGGTCAAGGAATGGCTTCCATCGGACGTGCACTGTACGTGGGGAGGCTGACAGCTGGGTCCATAGCCGCATCAAGGAAGTGCCTCCTTATCACGTGCAAACTAATTATACCTCCACCTGACAGCAGGGACCCACCGGACGGGCCACCGTATTTCACGAAAGAGACATTTCCCCCTTGACTACTGGGACCCACCAGCTACATCTTCGCACGCAAGGAAGTGCCTGATAGTCGGGACCCACCTGGTCGAAGCGTACATAGCGTTGTCATTCTGGTCGCGAACGTGTACATACATATATACTGGTGGCTGTAGAGGCGCGCACGTGTCGTAGTAGAGGCCGCACACGTAGCATGTACACGTACATATAGCGGCCAGGGTGCAAGAAAGAAAATATGGCCACGTATGTGTACATACGGGCGGGGTCTCGAACGCCTACTCGCGCATACGTATGGCCAGGGGTCGTGTACATGGCTGGGACGGAACGGAGAAACAGTGTCGTCGTCATGTTCATGGGGAGGCAACGGAATGCGTCGTGTTCATGGGGAGGCAACGGCGTCGTGTTCATCGGGAAGCAATGGAACGCGTGGGAGCCAACCGGCTGGGTCAGAACGGAATGCGTGGTCGTGTTCATCGGGAGGGCTAGGACGGAACAGGCGATAGAAATGAGGTCTAGCGTACCGCAAAACGGAGGAAACAGACCTCCTACGTTCGAAACGGGGTCCTGTTGATTGGGAGGGGTGTGGCGTACCGCAAAACGGAGGAAACGGACCTCCTACGGTCGAAACGGGGGTCCTGTTGATCGGGAGGGGTGTGGCGTACCACAAAACGGACGAAACGGATCTCCTACGGTCGAAACGGGGGTCCTGTTGATCGGGAAGGGGTGTGGCGTACCGCAATATGGACGAAACGGACCTCCTACGGTCGAAACGGGGGTCGTGTTCATCGGGAGGGGTGTGGCGTACCGCAAAACGGGACTCCACGAGATACTGTTCATCTCCACCGTCGACCACCTCCAGCCTCCATGGGCTACCTCGACCTCCTCCAGCCTCCACGAGCTCCTGTTCATCCAGCCTCCACTGCGCGCTACTCCACCGGCTAGAGTTCAACCACCCCTCCACCGTCTACTGTTCATCCAGCCCTCCACACCACGGGGTCCTGTTCAACCACCCCTCCACGGGCACCCCTCCACCGTCTACTGTTCATCCAGCCCTCCACACCACGGGGTCCTGTTCATCCAGTGGCAACGCCACCGCTCACTGTTCATCCAACCCCCCCCCCCCCCCCCCCCCCCCCCCCCCCCCCCCCCCGCAACGCTCACTGTTCATCCAGTCGATCTACTTCAGTTAGCAGTAGTAGCGAAGGAATTGCTTGATCAGGTTCAGTTAACAGCAATCGATCGATCGCTCGGGTTCAGTAACGCGTAGCCTGTAGTGCAATCGCTCGGGTTCAGTTAGAGCCAACGCCTCGCACACACGCACGTACATGTACGAGAGAAACGCGCATCGCTCGGCCCCCGGCCTCCCACCGTAACTGTGAACTCCCCGAAATTTTCCTCCCCCTCGCTTCTACCATAGTTTTTTCTGTCATGAACGGCCCAAAGAATGTCATGCAGCTGCGTCTCCGGCCCGCTCAGGACGAAAAGCCCATTTTCCGTCATGATTTTTGTCATAGAAGTACTAGCCCACCACATCTATGATGATACCGGATTTTGTCACAATTATCGTCACAGAAGTGTCATATGTATGACAGAAAAAAAATTCGTTCGACCCAAAATGTCATGGATGTGTCTTTTTTTTGTAGTGAATGTTGTATGATGGTTGGTGGTGACGGTGGTGGTGGTGGTGGTTGATGTAGAAGCAACCGTCCCTAAGTAGCCTAGACACCTTAGGAGACTCAAATCACTACTCAATCAACCACTAATGCGATGGGGAACAAAATTGGTTAGGTTGCGGAAGTCGGTGGTGGTGTAGTGGATGATGTGGTGGAAGCCCTAGGAAAAGATGCCAAAATTGTCAAAATTTGATGGAGTCAAATGATGTTGGTGGTATTTTTGTGGCAAGCGGGATGTCAAGAGCTTCAAAACGAGCTAAAGAACATCCAAATCGGAGTTCGGATGAATTAGTTATGACTGAAACAAAAATAAGCCGAAATCAATATCTACAGGTTACGGACGTTCGTAAAAGGACGGATGTCCGGTCGTCGGACGTCCGGCCGGGCTCGGAAATCCATAAATTTGGATCGGGTTTGGGGTTACGGTCGTCCAGAAAAGGTCAGACGTCCGGTGTTTCCTGAGGCTCCGGACGTCCGTAAAAGGTCGGTCGTTCGGAGGGTCGGGGTCAACGCAGGATTTGAGATCCGGGATGCGATTTTGGGCAGAAAATGGAGATTTTGGGGTGAAAATTGAGGAGATTTCGTGGATAAAATATGGGGAATCTTGGGGAGATGCTAGATCCACATGAAACCAAGCAAATACATGGATCAAATCCAATAAAACTTCGTCAAACCAACAAATCACAAAAAAAAATTGGGGCTATTTTTGGTGGGGATTTTCGAATTTGGAACAAAATCAACAAAAACAAGGCTAGAAACACAACGGGGAGGCTCCAAAATCGTGATCAACCTGGCTCTAGATACCAAGATGATGTAGGGTGGAACCCTATACGGCCGATCTTTCACGAAATGAGCGGATCCCGCGAAGAACACGAAGAACACGGGGAAGAACGGAGAGAAAACACATGGGGAAACACTCAAGAACTAGTCCAATCACACATCCACTAGACAATCAAACACACAAGATCCATAAGGTACGTGAACAACAAAGGGAAAGATACAAGGTAAGGTTCATCTCCATGAGGAGGTCTTGATGGTAGAGTTCATCCCAGATCCAATGGAGATGGGGGCTTGAATCTTAGAAGGATCTTCCCACAAGGGGTCTTGAATCCAAGGTGGATCTTCTCCGAAGAGGGGCGGCGGTCTCTCTCGTCGAGTAGATCCGTAATGGATGAGCAAAGCTCTATCTCTAAATGAGCTACTACTCTGCTAACCCTAACTAGGAGGAGGTGGAGGAGTATATATAGTATAGGTCCACGAAGGGGTAAGTGGGAGAGGGATACATGGGCCTCGAGCCTGATCCTGTGCGCAGACAGGTACCGGACGTCCGGTGTGTAGCGGTCGTCCGGTGGCTCATGGGCGTCCGGACGTCCGGTAGTCGCCGGACTTCCGCTCATTCTGGCTCGGTCGCTGAAGTACCGGATTTCCGGAGGTGGCCGGTCGTCCGGTCGCCGGTCGTCCGGTGGTGTCGGACATCCGCTTGCTGTAGCTCGGCTGGGACTTCAGGCGCCGGTTGTCTGGTGTGGGCCGGACGTCCACTCGCTGTAGCTTCTTTGGCAGCTCTTCTTCTGTCTTCGTTTCCACACTTCCCTCACGGATGGTGTAGTTGTTCCTTTGCACTTGCACTCCTCCTCGTCGTCCGTAGTGTTCCGACAATACCTATGCATGCACACGAGAGGGGTGTCAAGTAGTATACCATGCTCGAAGGGGTCAGATGAGCACGCGTAAAGGAGATAATTCGCCTTTGTGTATGTGAAGTAGATGTCGCACGTGTCACTCACCGAACGTACTCTTGATATGGTGATGTCCATAGGATGCTCCGCATCATATCTCACTCTCTCTATGTGGGGGTTCACTCACTCCCTCAAAATAGGTGCACTCAATCTCACGTATGGTGGAGTCACTCATCCCACCCAAGTGGTGGGGGTTGTGGCTCTCCTCACATGGGAATTGATGCAACACATCATATATGGGGCTAGTGGTGAAGTCACTCTCACTCTCAATATGGTGGCAAAAGTCACTCAAGTCATCAAACGTTGCCATGGTCGATGGGAAAATCACATGCTCAACCATCTCATCGCCGTCGCCGTGGATGAAGGACGAAGATGGCACATCATCACTCTTGCCTCCTAAGATGGAAGCATCATCCTTGCTCGCCACCTTATCGCTCGCCTCCAAAGCTTGGTCCTTGAGGGTCTCCGTAGTCGTACTCGTCGCCGCACCGTCTTGAAAAAGAGTCATGGAGGACTCGACATCATCAATGTCACAAAGAGGGATGGCGGTGAAGTCGAACTTGGGAGCATCATCTTGGAGCTCGTCGGGCTTGGACATTGTGGTGGTACTAGCCTCATGCTCGTTCTGATGGAGCTTGGTCGTCGCGACGTGAGATTGGGGTGGAGAAGCTTTGGACTTCATGAGTTCTTGTGCCGCCTTGAGAGCACCAATGTAGTTGTCGTCGAGGGACTTGTAGTTCTCGAGGAAGATCATCTTGGAGATGTCATTGTGCAATCCCATCATGAAGTGGAACTTCATCGAAATGGGGTCATCCACGCCGGCTCGTCGCAAGGCAATCTTCATCTCCTTGAAGTACTCGTCGATGGACTTGGATCCTTGGATGGTGTTCTCCAATTGGCGTTGAAGTTGTTCCATGTAGGTCGGAGGCACTAACTCTCGCTGCAAAGCTCTCTTCATCTTGCGCCAACTCATGTCGTAGGTCTCCGAAGGTGCATGAAGCCACCATGTGGACGCGTAGTCGTGGAAGTTCCTTGTGGCGCACTTCACTTGATCTTCGGGAGGAACTTGATGTAGCTTGAGGTAGTCGTCCATCAAACGATCCCACTCGAGATACTCCTTCGGTTCTTGAGTCCCATAGAAAGGAATCGCGTGGTCGATGTCGAGGTCGTAGTAGCTCGTGGAAGTCGCGGACTTGAGCTTAGGGAGCTCCTCTTGAGGTTCCTGTCGGCGAAGATGTCGTACATGTAAGTGCATCTGGTGCCCCTTAGTGATTTTGGTGTATTGAAGACTTATAGGTTAAGGGACTAATGTGTTTTTGAGTATACACAGGTCTCTAAGTCTATGAGGAGTTTGATATTTACAGAGAAAGTCGACCCCTAAAAATGAAGTTTTTCGACTGAAGACTTTGGATTTCTGAAGACTTTGAAAGTGAAGAAATTGGTGCAATCTTGAAGATTTGGTATTCATCGGAGGAACATGAAGCGTGAAGACTTTTGTTTTCGTAGTTTCATTTTCTCTTTCTTGAGTCATAGGAAACACCGTACTGTTAAAGGGGGTCGAGGAAATACTAAGGAAAAATTTCCATGTGATGCTCAACTCAAAATCCTACACCTACCAATCCCTTCGAGTGAAGCCATTGGAAATCGCATACAGTTCAGTCATATTCTTCAGTGACAGAGACGAAGTTCTTCTGGTCTCTGAGGAATTTGTCCTGACTGAGGAGTTAGGAATTCGCCAGTGCGGATTACCTACACAGTGAGGAACCTGATAGCCCTGAGGAATTTGATACTCAAATTTCCGACCATTGTTGTGCTATGCGCCAGCTGTCCTAAAATATCTACCCACCTAACAGTCATATCATTGAAGGGCATTTATGTCTTATCATGTCGGGCTGATCCCTAGGTTATAAATAGCCGCCCCTACAACCACTAGCTGGTTGGCTGCTCCGAGAGAAACTGACACTTGTCATTTGAGAGAATCCCATCCTCCGAGGACTTTGAGCGAAAATCATTAAGTGAGGAAAACCCAAACCCAAACACCTACAAACCCCAAGTGATTGAGCATCACTGAAGAGATTGATCCTGCGTGGATCCGACGCTTGTTACCTTTGAAGACTGTGCTTCTTCCAAACGGTTAGGCGGCAAGGTCTAGAGCATCCAAGAGGAATTGTGGATCGCCGAGTGGCCAAGTTTGTGAAGGTTCGGAAGTCACCTGAAGACTTACCACGAGTGATTGGGCGAGGTCTGTGTGACCTTAGGTCAAGGAGAATACGGTGAGGACTGCGTGTCCGGGACTGTGTGTCCTCAGGTTTAAATACCTAGCCGCTCAAACCAGATGTACAACTGAGACAGTAGTTGAAACTGGTCTACCAAATCATTGTCTCCACCAAGCTCACTGGTTCTATTTCCTCAACTCTTTCATTTCCTCATAACTGTGTTGAGTGCTTGTTCATATCTGTGTTTGAAGACTTTGACTGAAGACTTTCTCAAATTCCTCAGTTCAATTTCTTCAGTCTGTTTGTCTTCATTCTGTATTATCGTGTGTTTACGCTTTCTGTACTCTGTGCTTGTCTTCATTTCATCATGATGACTATGCTTGTGCTCTATTATGTTTACTTTTGAGTACTTATTCCGCTTCTAGTAGTTCTTCGCTAAGGAATTTGCTCACCTGCAAATTCCTCAGTGAAGAATTCATAAAAATCGCCTATTCACCCCCCTCTAGTCGATATAACGCACTTTCAATTGGTAGCAGAGCAAGGTGCTTCCTTGTTCTGTGGGATTTTGGTTTAACCGCCTAGAGTTTTAGTTATGTCGACCGCGGGTATGAAGAAAGTGACATGCCCCATCTTTGACGGTCACGAGTATCCCAAGTGGAAGGCCATGATGAAGAAGCGTCTCATGGTGATGAACAGCGAGCTGTGGACCGTCACTGAGATTGGTCTGACCGATCTCTGCAAGATGGCAGAAGCTGATGACATTCGGAAGTACACTATTCTCAACCTCACGGCGAAGGACGTCATTTGCTCTTGTCTGTCTCAAGATCAGTTCAGGAATAACATGCATCTCGATCATGCAAAGCTTATCTGGGACTGTCTCTCTGTGGTCTATGAAGGTCATCGAACCTATCATGATCCTTGGTTTGAGGACTTTAAAGAATCTCTCAAAGCGATGACATTCGAACTAGAATCATCATCTTCTGCATCATGCCTTATGGCAAAAGATGCTACGGTAACTGAATGCTACCTATCCGAGTCCAGTGGTGATGAATCTGGTGATGAATTTGGACCCAGCTATGTCAAACTTGCTTCCCTTGCCACTAAACAACAAAGAGCTTTGGAAAAAGTTCAATACATGCTAAATAAGAGTGATGACATGTTGGGTGAAGAAATGGATCAGTCAAAAGCTTTGGCTGAAAGTCTTCAGAGACTTCATACTAAGTATGACACCCTTCAAGATCATCATAACACTCTCTTATCTGATCATGAGAAGCTTTCTTATGAGCTTCTTCAAAGAAAGCAAGATCTTGAAAAGCTAAGAGTGAATTATGAAAATCTTCAAAAGGAGCGTGATTCATTACTTGCTCAACAAACCAGCGCTTCTCAGGAAGAATTTGTTCCTCCATGCTTGAAGTGCATTGAACGTGAATCTGCTAATTCTTCACCTAAATGTTCAAATGCTGCTAATGTTTCAAATTCTTCACCTGCCTCTGCTATCACTAATTCCTCATCTGAGGACACTGCTAGTATCACTAACGATGCAGGGCTGAAGGAATTGTACATAACAGGCATGTACAAAAGCCTCAAAGGGCATCAGACTCTTTGTGATGTGCTTAAAAAGCAGATCCTCAACAGGAACCCTAGGAAAGAGGGTATTGCCTTTGAGAGGAAACTCAATGCTGATGGTACATATTGGAAGCCTGAGCAGTACCCCAAAACCTCATGGGTTGCTGCAAAGGGACCTCGAGTTGATCCATCTAATTTATCTGGCTTTGCATGTGAATCTCCTCGTTCTGATGATGAGTCAATTGACTCCAACTATAAACTGTTCAAAAATCAAAATGGTGAAGTATTTGCTAAATATGTTGGCACTAACTGTAGGAATGGTTCCCCTATGAAGAAAATCTGGGTTCCCAAAAGGTGCCTTGAAAGTCTTCAGGTGAATGTCCTCAGGACATCACCTGTGAAGAATAGGGAACCCCATATCAAATTCTTCATATGGACCAAATTTCTCAAAAGGAACAAGGTCCTCACATGAATATCATCGTGCTAACAACTCTGTTTCACAGGGAAGAACTAAGGGCTATGAATATGAGCATTATTCTTCTAATTATTATGTTCATAAGTCCTCAAAGAATTTCTCTGCTTATTCATATGCGTATCCTAACCCCTCTTATATGAAACGAAATGGACTGGATTCTATGCCACCTTTCTCATATGGAGCTCGTGGAGTGATGAACTCTTTGCCACCCCTTTAGATGTGGGTGGTGAAGAAAAAGTACTAATCTCTTCTGCAGGGTTAGGTCTCCAGACGTATGTAATCGTCTGAAGAATTTGCTGGAGACCTGAGAGTGCCTGAAAGGACGTAGGCTAATCATGAAGAAATGAACTTTCATTTCTCACGTCCTCATACTTCTTTATCTGTTCTCTTGCTTGATGAAATTGATCTGATGATTTGATGTCATATTCTTCACTGGTGAAGTATATGAGTTCGTAAGCTGCACTAATTCATCTGCAAGATGATCAACCCAAAGCCACTGAGTGGGTCCTCGATAGTGGATGTACAAATCACATGACTGGTGACAAGAATCTATTGATGGATGCTCCCTTATCTCCATCGCATCTGAAGCATATCATCTTTGCTGACAAAGGCAAAAGTCAGGTATTGGGTCTAGGTAAGGTTGCGATCACAAAGGATCGACACATGGACAAAGTCATGCTTGTCGAGTCCGTAGGATACAACCTCATGTCTGTCTCAATACTTTGCGATCTTGATATGGTTGTTGTCTTTGGCAAGTACCGTTGTGTTGTGGTTATGGAAGCTGACAATTCCAAAGTCTTCGAAGGCTTTAGGAGAGGAGACCTGTATATTGTTGATTTCTCTACAGGACCACAACCAGCCATGTGCCTACTTGCAAAAGCTTTGGAAGGCTGGCTCTGACATCGACGACTTGGTCATGCAGGCATGAGGAATTTGCACACGCTTGCGAAGAAGAAGCATGTCATTGGCATCGAGAATGTCAAATTCCTCAAGGATCACTTATGCGGAGCCTGTGAAGCTGGAAAGATGATCAAGGCCAAGCATCCAGCGAAGACAATCATGACTACCACTCGACCGTTTGAATTGCTTCATATGGATCTTTTTGGCCCTAATCATTATTCTGCTGTTACAAACGATGCATCTCTACATGGCTTTGTTATTGTTGATGATTACTCTCGATACACATGGGTACACATTGTTACTTACAAACATGAAGTGCAGGTAGTCTTCAAACGATTTTCCTCAAGGGCTTCAACCAACTTTGGTGTGAAGATCAAGCACATCAGAAGTGACAATGGAACCGAGTTCAAGAATTTTGGTCTTGATGACTATCTTGATGAACTTGGTATTACTCATGAGTTATCTGCTCCTTATACTCCTTAGCAGAACGGCGTCGTGGAGCGCAAGAACAGAACTCTTGTTGAGATGGCTCGCACTATGCTTGATGAATACAAGACACCTCATCATTTCTGGATTGATGCAATTGATAATGCGTGCCACATCATCAACAGAGTATATCTTCACAAATTCTTCAAGAAGACTGCCTATGAACTCCTCACTGATAAGAAACCCAATGTAAGTTATTTCAAAGTCTTCGGTGCTAAATGTTGGATTAGAGATCCTCATCACAACTCAAAATTTGCACCAAAAGCACATGAAGGTTTTATGCTTGGTTACAGAAAGGACTCGCACACCTACAGAGTCTTCAACAACGTTCTTCGCAAGGTTGTTGAAATTGTAGATGTGCGGTTCGATGAAACTAATGGCTCACAAAGAGAGCACCTACCTACTGTGATAGATGAACCAACACCTAAGGAAACTATCAAGTTCAAGGCTACTAAGGATTTCACTCCTACTAAAGAATCTGCTGAAGAATTCATTCCAAAACATGAAGAACGTCGAGCTAATGCACCTGAAGAAAATACTGAAGAAAATGGTGCTGAAGATAATGTTGATCAAATACCTCAACGACAACCAGCTCATCCTCGCATTGCAAAAGAAGTGCAAGTTGAAAAGATCATCAATGACATTAAAGCACCAGGTCCTCTCACATGCTCAAAAGCTTCACATTTATCTAACTTTTGTGGGCACTATGCTTTTGTCTCTATCACAGAGCCCACTAAGGTAGATGAAGCATTTCTGGAGCCCGAGTGGATTCAAGCCATGCAAGAAGAATTACATCAGTTCAAGCTCAACAATGTCTGGGAACTGGTCAAACGTCTAGATCCTCGCAAGCACAATATCATTGGCACAAAGTGGATCTATCGCAACAAGCAAGAAAAAAATGGCCTTGTGGTAAGGAATAAGGCACGACTTGTAGCTCAAGGCTACACACAGGTTGAAGGAATTGATTTTGATGAAACTTTTGCACCTGTTGCTAGACTTGAGGCTATTTGCATATTACTTGCTTATGCTAACCATCATGATATCAAATGGATGTGAAAGGTAAATTCCTCAATGGTAAGCTTGAGGAAAAAGTATATGTTGCTCAACCCCCAGGTTTTGAAGATCGAAAGGGGGATGTGCTGCAAGGCGATTAAGTTGGGTAACGCCAGGGTTTTCCCAGTCACGACGTTGTAAAACGACGGCCAGTGAATTGTAATACGACTCACTATAGGGCGAATTCCTTATCAAGAAAGGCTTCAAACCCGGTTCACTCGATCCTACTCTTTTCACTAAATCTTATGATGGTGAATTGTTTGTGTGCCAAATATATGTTGATGATATTATCTTTGGCTGTACTGACCAACGTTATAGTGATGAATTTGCCTAGATAATGAGTGAAGAATATCAAATGTCTATGATGGGAAAATTGAAATTCTTTTTAGGTCTTCAAATTCATCAACAACGCAATGGCATATTCATATCTCAGGAGAAATACCTCAAGGATGTACTGAGGAAATTCGGCATGCAGGATTGCAAAGGCGTCAAAATTCCTATGCCCACAAATGGTCATCTGTGCAGTGATGAAAATGGTATTGACTTCGATCATAAGGTATACCGCTCCATGATTGGTTCTTTATTGTACTTATGTGCACCTAGGCTAGATATTATGCTTAGTGTTTGCATGTGTGCCCGATTTCAAGCTACATCGAAGGAATCACACCATAAGGTTGTGAAGCATATTCTTCGATATCTAGCTCACACACCAACACTTGGATTATGGTACCCCAAGGGCTCGGCTTTTGATCTCATTGGATATTCTGATTCCGACTATGCTGGTGATCGTGTGTACTGCAAGTCAACATCTGGTACATGTCATTTCCTCGGACGATCTTTGGTCTGTTGGTCCTCGAAGAAACAGAACTGTGTATCACTATCTACTGCTAAAGCTGAGTACATTGCCGTTGGTTCTTGTTGTCAACATGAAGAAGGTGCCTCTCTTCTATGACAATAAGAGTTCCATCAAGATTGCTCACAACCCAGTTCAGCACTCGAAGACAATGCACATTCAGATTCGTCATCATTTTCTTCGTGATCATGTGTTGAAGGGTGACATTTCTATTGAGCATGTGAAGACTGAAGAACAACTAGCCGATATCTTCACAAAGCCCTTGGATGAGAAGAGATTTAGCAAGTTGCAGTGTGAGCTAAATATCTTAGAATCTTCGAATGTTCTTTGAAAAGGACACTCATCCTAACACTTACGCAAAATTGATGACTTAGATGTGCAACACATGAAGAAATGTTTTTCTTCAATCAATGAAGAATAACACTCTAAGTGTGAAGAAATTAATGAAGAATTTGATTCTCAGAACCCTACGACAATTGTACGCGGTGTCTGAAATCATCATTCTTATACGGTGGGTCACGCCACAACCAAAAGTTGAAATTCCTCAGTTGTTCAAATTCTTTAACTTTCCATTGTCTTCACTGTTTCCATCGTTTTTCTTACCATCAGTAATTTATGAGTTTATGTCCTCTACAACATTCATTTATGGCTATTTCTTCAAGTTCTTTTTTTGCTAAGTGAATGTGATCGGACCCTTCCCCCTCTATGCTATACTCAACCCAATCTGTTCACAAATTCTTCATGTGCGTTCTATTTGAAACTCGTTCAAAATCTTCACTGTGTCCTTGTCAACTGAAGAAATTGCGAACGGAACTTCAAAACATGTCTTATCTAAATTTTTGACTTTGCCGCTCAAACTATTCCGCATCCCACGATATACTTATCCTTTCACCCACGATCGCACACGATCTCCACCTCTCAGTACGTGGGTGACACATGTCATGCGAATGAGAAGGGTCAGGGGCACGTTCGTCCAAATTCTTCGGGCGAACAGTTTCTCACCGTGGCTATAAATACCCCATCTCCCCATCCTCACTTCCTTTACTCCGCTCGACCTCCTTCTTCAACTCGAGCTTCTCAAACCCTAGCACCGCCGCTACTTCATGATCGCCGGTGAGGAAGAGCTTCACTGCCTCGACCTCGTCGCCTCCGTACTCGCGTCGACTGCGAAAATCTTCACTCCGCCGCCGTTGTAGCTGTCTTCCCCCGCCGAGTTAGGGCGTGGAAGATCTGCACAGACGAACTTCAATTCTCCACCTCATAGTTTGTCGTGTTCTTCTTTCAGGGTAATTAAAAGATACTTTTACTGCCCTCTGTGATTCAAATGATTATCTACAAAATCTTCAAAGGTGTTTTTCTTCAAATCTTCACACACTAAAACACCTCACATGCCATCTGTTCTTGATTCGTTTCTCTAAGCTATGTTTTTCTTCAAGATTCCTCAAATGTGTGGATTTTCGATCTATACATCTCTGGAACCTAAGACAAAGAACGCTTAGTAAAATTCTTCAAGGCTCATCTGGTCAAATTACTCAAACTTGTTCTTTTTACAAAACCTTCTGAGAACGCATATGACCTCTTCTAATTCCTCACAACTATACTCTGTTCACAGGTACTCATGTCCACTGCTGAATCACTAGGTTCTCATCAACTTAACTCATTTGTAGCGTTCCTCAAAGAAAAGTTGCATACTTCTTCAGAAAATTCGATTGTTCAAATTCCTCAACTAAAGAAAATGGTTGATGGTAAGAAGCCATAGAAAGGAGGAAAGAGGCCTGAAGTAAACACAACGTTTGAAATCCCTGATGACATCTATGCTGGGTAGTGCACACCTCCTGAGGAAGATAAAAATCAGCGCAAGGTGCGCATTCAGAAGATAGAGAGGAGATGGGCTAGAGAGTGGAGGGAGTACACATATGTCACTCCCAAATACATGATGAAATCCGCTGTTACCCCTCCATGCTCAAGACCTCCATTGGCACCTGGCCAAGAAGTGGATCCCACCAGCGTCAAGCGCGGTGAGGACTTCCCTGGAGAATGGGCCAAGTGTCAGGCCAAGTTGGCCAAACAAACAAAAGAAGTAGTGAGGAAATTCAATGAAGACTCTGCTGCTGCTACTGCCACTGAGGCCTCTGTCAAGCCGAAGAAATCTATGGCAAAGAAGCCTGCACGTAAGCCAAGTGCTTCACCTTCAGTGCCCTCAAGGCCAAGTTCCTCAGCAATGCCCTCACGGCCAGAATCTTTAAAGCCCTCAATGCCAATTCCTCATGCTGCTCCTACTCCTCCAAAATTCTCAGCTCCTCCAAAGTCCTCAGCTGCTCCGAAAAAGTCCTCTGCACTTGTGCATCTTGCCACGTGTCGAAGGACTACAGACATCTCTATTGCCTCAGGAGCTTCAGCTAGTTCCTCAGCTGCACCCAATTCTTCAACGAGACCCTCTCTGCTGAAGATAAAGGCCACTGCTAGACGAGGTCCTCACCCTAGTCCTCAGAAGAAGCAGGTCGCCTTCCAAGTGCCGTCTGAAGAAGATGAAGATGATGATGAAGAACTTGCTGAGATCATCAGAGATAGGCAAGTCAGGGCCGCTAGATCTAAAGGCACAAATGTGCCACTACTTTTGGATCCAAGGTTGATCCTCGACTATATTGATCTCTGGCACAAGGACCCAAACACTCCTATGCCTGATTTCAAGTTGTCTCCTGGCCTAAGTCACATGCTGACCCATTTCATCCAAGAAGAAAAATGGAAATATGAGAAGGCCAGGCAGATCAATAAAGCGCAATATAAGAAGGAGAAATTTCTGAAGAACAATGTTGTCATTATGACAACTGATGAACTTGTAAAAACCCTCAGCGATGACTTCAAAGCCTACTATGATGATTGGCAAGGAGCCAAGGTCAGGTTTGTTAAACTGACTGAGAAGTTCACCTCAAATGTTGCAGCTCCATCGCAACAGGAAATTCCTCAGGCTGAAGCATCTACTCAGCCAACTGAAGAACATGCCAGCACCGCTGATGACTTTCAGGCTGCTGAAGAAAATGTGAGTTCCAGGGCTAGTGACTACATTCCAACCGCTGAAGAAATTGCCAGGGCATCCACTAGTGGTGCGCCTGAAGAAAATGAAGAAGTCGGGGCAACTGCATCAGTTGTGCCTGAAGAAAATCAACCAGATTCCTCTGCTCCTCCTTCGCCTACACCAACTCCGATCCTTCCATCTGCATCAGATGTAAAGAAGACCAAGGCTGCAGAGCGGGCAGCTGTGAAGAAAAGGAAAGCATCAGCTACTTCAGATTCTTCAGCTCCGAAGAAAATGAAGTCAATGACAAGTTCGTTCGCAAATCCCATTGATGCTGTTCTGATCTCAACCATTCCTTCAAAGAACCTTGTTCCTTTTGATTAAGAATATGTGATCCCTAGCGGATCTGGTGAAGAAAATCCTTCTGCTACTTCGTCAAAGCAGATGGATGAAGAAATTGAAGTGGATCAAATCCCTTCAACACTAGTTGTTTCCTCGCCTATGCCTCAGTTCACAGCTGAAGAGGCTGGCGTTGAAGAAATGGAAGATGCAGATGTGGACATTGGCTGTACCACACCTGTGCTAAGTGATGAATTTTGGGAAAGTCAGCATCCAAACTCTCCACTATTCACACCTTTACAGCAAATACCTCAGTCCCCTCCACCAACTGTTCAAATGGGCTCTGAAGAAACTCACCCCACTTTGTCTGTACATGAAGAAATTCCAGCCACTAGTGCTGAAGAAACTGCTGCTGCTGAACATCTGAGGACGCAGACTTCCACTGAAGAGGAACCAGAAATTTCTCAGCCTGAAGAACCTGAGATTTCGATTCCTAAGGTTGTGATGCAACTCACTGACACTCCTCTACCCAAGCCAAAGGATCCATTCTCCAGTAAGCAAAAATTCAAGGTTGATGATTTCTTCGGCGAGCACATATTCTTCACAGACTACAACCCCTATGACTCTGATTGCATTAGGAAAAGGCGTTTCTGGACTGCCAGCCAGGCTATTTTCTATTCCTCAGTGTTGTTCAACAAAGTCAAAATCTTCTTCCATGAGCACATTCCTCACGTGGATATGGAATCTCTGCCATGCTTCGAGCCAGTCCTTAGTGTTCTTCATGACGCTGGACTGTTAAATTTCTGCACTGACATCTGTGATTGGAATGAAGAACTCATTCTTCAATTTTATGCGACGCTGCACATCACAGGAGATTCTGAAGATGTGAATTCATGGGTGCTGGACTGGATGTCTGAAAACACTCACTACAAGGCACTAGCTACTGAATTGCTTCGTGCTTTACCACTCAGTCCTCCCCTTGAAGCTGCTCGTTGCATCTACAGTGAACCTGAGCTTACAAATCACTAGATGCAAGTTCTGATGAAGCCTTTGAAGCCAGGTCAGGCCCCATGAACCAAATGCCTCGTGAAGGAATTACTATATGTGCCTCGGACTGTCTATCGCATTCTGACAAGGACAATGAGTCCCATCAAAGGCCACGACTCATCTGATGAGGAAATAGTTGGCATCATGAAGAATCTGCTATTCAACATCATACATATCATTCCTATCAACTATCACGATTTCTTCATGAGGACTCTGGCAAATGCTGCACTTTCTCCGTTTGAGCTGAAACCTTATGCACCTTGGATTATGAGATTCCTCAGGACAAGGTCTTCACTCAACTACAAGGCTGATTTTTAGAATCACCTTAGCTATCTGCCCCCGATTGAAGTCCACAAGCAGGCTTTTACTTCAACTGATGAAAAGGGCAAGGCCCCTGCAGTCATTGATGAAGGCATTCGTCCATTGGATGGTCAGTTTCGCAAAGCTGCATCTTATTCCACCAATGATGACTCTGCCACACATGACTCTGCTGCCAATGCACCCAAGTCTACTCCTCAAACCACTGATCCTCGTGTGATGACTGGCCGTGAGCTTCTGCTTTGTCTTCACTAGAAGGTGGATCGAAACCATAAATGGGTTAAGCGTCAGTTTGGTTCATTTCTTCACAACATGACTGCTACACACAATGCAGTGAAGAAAAACCATTACTACCTCCATGAAGTATTCGGTCGCACCTGGGCCATTCTATCCCATCTGTATGGTGAAGAAGATCTCAAGAAAATGGGTCTCAAGGAAGATTTTGACTGGTCTGCACCTCCACCGAAGAAATACAAGAAGTTCAAGGTTCCTCCTTTGGTGTCCAGCTCCTATTCTTCATCACGCGACACCGACGAGCATGAAGTCTTGGACGACACTGCAGCAGGCCCTTCCACGATAAACGACCCCAACAACGTTGGCGCTCCTTCATCAACTTGATATTCTTCAGGGGCATTAGTACTCATTTTCGATCCTTTTGGTCATTCGATGACAAAGCGGGAGAATTTTGAGTTAGTCTTCAAGCGGGTCTGTCTATATGAGCATTTTTTTTGCTAAGTTACAACTCTCGTTCTTCTGAAACTTTATTGGATCGAGTTGTAAACTTAAATCCGATGGTACCCTGATATGTTTGATGTGTTTTTCTGCATGCTTATTACTCATATATGTTAATGCACGCATGCTGAATTACATCAGTCACCATATTTCATCATGCATTTCAAAATTCCTCATTATGATATGTCAAATGCGTGTATGAATTACAAGATATAGGGGGAGATCTCCATGACTCTACTCTTCAAGTGTGCAATGCTTCCTTCCTTCTCATAATTTTTCACATAATGTAATTCAGCATTATGTGACTGGGAAATAAAAATTGAAGAATCTGTAGGAAGAACTAAAATGGAACTGCTCATCTAGCGAGACAATTCCTTCATTCTCATAATTTTTCACATGGAAAAAATAAGAAAGAGATGCCACAAGCTCTGCTTAGTTTGGATTGAAGGAAATTCCTCTAGCATATGTCAGAACTCGTAACTGAACTAGCTTCTGTCGCTAACGATACAGGCAGCCTGGAGGATTTGTGTTAGTGCATACCACAAATTTTTGCGTCTCCATCGAGCTGCAGTTGACCTCGCTTGTACTACAGGGGAGGAGGAGACGCCATGAGAGTTTACAGAGGCCCACCATGGCTGGCAAGGGGAAGTTCGAGCGACCAATCGCCCGCGTGGAGAAGTTCAAGCAGCACCAGGGGAAATCCACGGTGGTGTCCGGACACTGTTCAGTGTGGCAACAGGTGGCGCAAGGGTAGCCGGATAAGTACTGCCTCCCCTGCCTGAGCTAGCAGTGGACTACTGCGACAGCTAGCGGAGCACTGCGGAGGCAGCAGTAGCTAGCGGTGGACGGTGGTGGCGCGATTCGGGGAGGGTGGCGGCGGCGGCGTGATCCGTGGAGGGCAAAGGTAGCGGCAGCGGCGGTGTGATCCCCGGCAGCGGCCCAATACAAGGAAGGGGCGACACGGTGGTCGATTCTCAGGGCGGCGGACGGCGCGGCGGCCAGTTCCCGGGGCGAGAGAGGCACGACGGCTGGTTCCCTGGGCGGGGGCGGGCCGGAACCGGCGGGGTGGGTGGCTGGATCAGAGAGGGAGTGGGGCGTTGGAAGGTTCGCTAGATCTGGGAGGGAGTGGGGGCGTGGGGAGGTACGGTAGCGAGGTGGGTTCGGGAGCATCCGCTCAGCCCCTATATAGGGCGTGCCGTGATCCAAATAACTATTCTAATCCTGGGATTAGAATAGTGCTATCCTATATATGCTTAAATAATACCCAAGTTTTCAGCAAAGATTATGACTAACCATGCAAATGATAACTCTTAGAAATTATATTCACTCATATTAATGGCATAATCAACTAGCGAGCAATAATAAAATATCTCAAATGGCAACACTTTGTCAAAACAATCATGATATAATATGACAATAGTGGTATCTCGCTAGCCCTTTCCGAGACCGCAAAACATAAATGCAGAGCACCTCCAAATTTCAAGCAGCGACTAAACATTGTAGTTCATGTAGAAGAGATCCAGTCATGATGCACACACCGTTAACTATAAATAATGCATGAGAATGACAATAGTGCTCTCAAGACTGGTGCTTGTTCGAGAATTTTATGACTCAACAAAAAAAAGTAAAATAGCATAAAACTAAATGGATAGGCCCTTCGTAGAGGGAAGCAGGGATTTGCAAAGGTTCTAGAGCTCGAAGCTTAAATCAGAGATAGATATAATTTTGGGAGGCATACCTTTCCTGTCAACGTTACGACCGAGAGTTTTCAATATCTTCCATGCTAAACAAATTAGCGGCGGTTCCCAAGCAGTAAAAGTAAAGTTTACCCCCCCCCCCTCCAACAATAAACACAAGCCATGGCTAGCCGAATCCTCGGGTGCCCTCCATACCAACAACTTTTTGAGTGAGTTTGTTTTATTATTTTGGAATTTTAATCATGGGACTGCGCATCTAGTATTATGTTCTCTTAGATAATGGCGCATCTAGTGATTCAGCTAATTTTTCACATAATGTAATTCAGCACTATGTGATTGGGAAAAAAATTGTTAGTAATGGCGCACCGTGTGTCTGGTACGCCATTAGTAATGAGGACACTAATGGCGCACCTACACATGGTGCGCCATTAATGTCCATATTAGCTATAGCCCTTTTCCTAGTAGTGATTTTCTCCATATGATGTTTCCAATATTGCTCATGAGGAGACCCTCATAGTTTAATCATGGAACTGGGAAATAAAAATTGAAGAATCTATAGATGTGGCATCTCTTTCACATAATGTAATTCAGATAATTTTTCACATAATGTAATTCAGCATTAGTGTGGCATCTCTTTCTTATTTTAATCATGGGACTGGGCATCTCGATTACCAGCCTGTCTCGTGCAAGGATGAGTGAATAAACACTCATCATGAGAATAAACCGCTTAGCATCGAAGATACTGACCACCCCCTCTCACTCCACGTGCAGTACGAACACACAAAACAGATGTTCATTTGAATATTTAGAGGCGGCACATGCCTCTCGTGCAAGGATCGAGCACCGTTTGAAGATCTAACTAGAGAAAGATTATTCCGAACACTCAAAAGAAAGGGAACTCGCCTGCAAGCCGGAGTCTGCAGTCATGGGAGTTACAGGAAGTCGGCATTGAATGCTAGTTCGGGGGCTACTAAGGGAGTCCTGGACTAGGGGTTTGATGTGGAGCATCCTACGGACATCACCATGTCAAGAGTCCGTTTGGCAAGTGACACGTGCGACATCTACTTCATATACATAAAGGTGATCATCTCCTTTACACGGGTTCACTTGACCCCTTTGAGCATGGTATACTACTTGACACTTCTCCCGTGTGCATGCATAAGTATTGTGGGAACTTCACGGACGACGAGGAGGAGTGCAAGCTCCAAGGAATGACTACACCGTCCGCGAGGCAAGCGTGGAAGAGAAGACAGAAGAAAGGAGAAGAAGAAGATGGAGCGGCTGCTGGAGCCATGCCGGACATCTGGACCGCCATCCGGATCATCCGGGCTCAGCTGGATCATCCGGACCTTCCCCCGGATCGTTCGGATAAGTGCGCCGAAGGCACCCGAAGACTTCCACCGAAGCCGGATCATCCGAGACTCCGTCCGGATCATCCGGACCCCCGATGCCTGGATCATCCGAGACCCCGTCTGGAGGATCCGGCCTTGCCTGCGCCCATGACTTGGGCCGAGGCCCATGTACCCATTCGCCCCCTCACTTACCCATTCGCCCACTAGACTATATATAGACCTCCTCCACCTCCTTTCTAGGGTTAGAAAAGTGATAGCTCATTTGATAGAGAGCTTTGCTCCTTGTACCACTCTACTCTTGAGAGAGAGAGACTACTACTCCATTGGAGGCCAAGACCTCCATCTAGGAGAAGATCCTGCAGGATATATCGTCAAAACCCCTTCATGGGAAGATCCATCTAGAATATCATCAAGACCTCCTTTTGGAGATGGACCTTACCTTGTATCTTTCCCTTTGTTGTTCATGTACCTTGTGGATCTTGTGTGTTTGATTGTCTAGTGGATGTGTGATTGGACTTATTCTTGAGTGTTTCCCTTTGTGATTTCTCTCCGTTCTTCCCCGTGTTCATCATGTTCTTCGAGGGGATCCACTCCAATCGTGAAAGATCGGGCCACTAGGGTTCTACCCTACATCATCTTGGTATCATGAGCCACGTTGATCACGATTTCGGAGCCCTCCTCTTCGTTTTCTAACTTGATTTTGTTGTTTTTCGTCCTAATCCAAAAATACCCACAAGAATAGCCCCCAATTTTTTTGTGATTTGTGAGTTTTGATGATGTTTTGTTGATTTTGATTCGTGGATTCGCTTTGTTGCAAGTGGATCTAGCATCTCCCCAAGTTTCCCCACCTTCCATCCACAATATTTCCTCAATTTTGCCCCGAAAAGCATCAATTTTCCGCCCAAAAATTCCTCCCCGAGAGGAAATCCCGAGCAGTTTGACTTGCCCGGATCATCCGGACCTTCTCCCGGATCATCCAGACATCCCCCGGATCAGCTGGATGCCCCCCCCCCCGGACGTTCGAATAACCCACGCACCTGAATACCCGATCCGGAGCTGACGAACCCGGATCATCCGGACATACACCCGGATCATCCGGACCTGACCCGGATCAGCCAGACCTCCTCCCGCATGTCCGGGTAACCCTGAAACTAATTCATCCGGAGTCCGTTTTTTACGTTCTTTAGCTCATTTTGAAGCTCTTGACATACCCCTTCCAACAAAAATACTACCATCACCATTTGACTCCATCAAATTTTTGGAACTTTGGCATCTTTGCCTAGGGCTTCCACCATATCATCGACATTACCACCACCGACTTCCGCAATCTAACTCATTTTGATCCCCATTGTATATGTGGTTGTTTGAGTGGTGACTTGAGTCTCCTAAGGTGTTTCAGCTACTTAGGACGGTTCCTTCTTCATCAACCATCACTACCACATCCGCATAACCTTGCCCACCATACCCTTCCGCCATCCCAACTTAACCCAATTTTGTTTGTGTTGTGAGTTGTGTCTCCTAAGGTGTTTCGGCTACTTAGGGACTATGCTTTCAACTCCGGCACCGTGTATAGCCCACCATACCCTTCCACCACCATAACCCATTTTGACCGGGTTTCCACCAATACTTCCGCAACCACCGCCGCATTCTGCTACCACCATTTTGACATTTGCCTTTGGAGATTTTGAGTTCGTAGTTTTTTCGTTTCCTAAGATGTTTCGGCTAATTAGGGACGGTTCTACATCAAGAACACCGCAACTCATCATCGCCAAGGACGGTAACCTCGATGACACCATTGTATATTCCCCTTGCAATTGCATTGTGAACCCCTAGCCCATTTTGCGTTACTTGCCTATCGAGACTAGCCATTTGAGTATTGCCGGCAACCGTTACTTGTGCACATTAGTGATCCACCATTCCATTGCATACATACCATATCATATTGGTATCATCATATCATCCCTTGTGTCACAAGATTGTTCCCGTATATACACAATTGCTATCTTGGTTGGTGCATTTCGCATAGTGGCCATAACAAAAAAAAAGAATAAGCTTTTAAGCAAAAGAGAAAGAGCAAAGAAGCTTGTAAGCAAGAGCCATAGCATCATACCACATTGCATAAGATTGTCATATCCGATCATCCTGGATCATCTTGAGAAACATCGGGAACCATACATAATAGCATACTTGGGATAGAAAGTTGATATATCTTTGCGTCTTATAGGTTGTGCACAAGGGTTGTATCCGCCTATTGAGCAATCGTGCTAGCATCTCTCTTGAGTTGTGCAACACGAGCGTTTCCTGTGGATTCCACATTTTGAGCTCATTCCTTGGTTGCACGACCCCATTTATCTATCCGTGTGTGCGTTTCCGTGTGCCTTTCATTGCTATTGGTCTACTTGTTTCACTTGCGAATTTCTGAATCTCTTTCAACATTATTGACTCTTGCTAACATTTTGGATTAATTTTTTTGTGCCACTATCCTCACCGAGCTACTCCATAAGCTTTAGTTTGTAGGTGTGAGTGAACAAGTCCGGTGCCAATTCCACTATTCTTTCAGCTCACATTGAGTGAAACAGGATACATCCTCAACTTTGGGAAAACGTAACTTGGTAGTGTTTCTCTCATTTCCTACTCACCTCTACTCGTGTCTTGTGATGGATAGGCAAGGCATTTCACCTTAGGTCTACAACAACAACGACGAGTTCGATGCCACGAATAACTCTACCGACGCCAAGATGCAAGCTGAAATGGAGGATATCAAAGCCCTCATCAAGTCCTACAAGCGATCTTCCTCATCTTCGAGAAGACGCTCAAGTACACATACTTCCAAGATACCATCTCCGGCAAGGTCACATCGGCATCGACACCATCACCACCACGAACGTGAAGGTGAAGAACTCAACACCAACAATAGCTCAACGACTTCACCATCTCCCTTGGCATCTTCGCCAAGCGACTTCAAGGCATCTTCTCCTTCGGATATACGGCATCTTCGCCAACAAGCACCTCAAGACTACGCTCAAGAGAAGCTCCCCAAGCTCAAGTCCGTGACTTCCACGAGCTACTACGGCCACAAGGAACTTCCGTGACTACGCGTCCACATGGTGGCTTTACACACCTTCGGAGACGTATGACATTAGTTGGCCCAAGACGAAGAGAGCTTTGCGGCGAGAGTTCGTGCCTCCAACCTACATGGAACAACTTCAACGCCAATTGGAGAACACCATCCAATGATCCAAGTCCATCAATGAGTACTTCAAGGAGTTGAAGAAAGCCTTGCGACGAGCTGGCGTGGACGACCCCATTTTGATGAAGTTCCACTTCATGATGGGATTGCACAACGACATCTCCAAGATGATCTTCCTCGAGAACTACAAGTCCCTCGATGACAACTACATTTGTGCTCTCAAGGCGGAACAAGAACTCATGAAGGCCAAAGCTTCTCCACCCCAAGCTCACTTCGCGACGACCAAGCTCCATGAGAAAGAGCATGAGGCTAGTACCACCACGATGTCCAAGCCCGACGAGCTCCAAGCCGATGCTCCCAAGTTCGACTTCACCGCATCCCTCTTTGTGGCATTGATGGTGCCGAGTCTACTTCGACTCTTTTTCAAGATGGTGCGGCGACGACTACGACTATGGAGCCATTCGAGGACCAAGCTTTGGAGTCGAATGACATGGTGAAGAGCAAGGATGATGCTTCCATCTTAGGAGGCGAGAGTGATGATGTGCCATCTTCGGCCTTCATCCACGGTGACGACGACAAGATGGTTGAGCATGGGATTTTCCCTTCGACAACGGCGATGTATGACAACTTGAGTTACTTGTGCCACGATATTGAGAGTGAGAGTGACTTCACCACTAACCCCATATATGATGTGTTACCCAAATTCCCATGTGAGGAGAGCCACAACCCCCACCACTTGAGTGAGATGAGTGACTCCACCATACGTGAGATTGAGTGTTCCTATTTTGAGGGAGTGAGTGAACCACCACATAGAGAGAGTGAGGTAGTTGATACGACATGTGAGGCCACTTTGATTTATAACGACTTAACCTCTACCTCTATTGTGTCTTCTCATTTGGTGCCAGGTCCCATATATGATGACACGCCGATACATGATGACTTCGTCCTTCCTTTGGACAAGATGATGGCCATGGTGGAATATGATGCACCCCCACATGGTTCCATAAAGTTGATGACGATGACCACCATTTAGTCTTTGCCACCTCACCTACACCACTTGAGTGGAATGACAAAGGTAACATAGGTGAAGGTGATGCTCTAGTCCCACTAGTGGACATTCTTGACATTCATTGCTTGCATGATGTTGATCAACCTATTACCATGCTTCATGCTAGTGCGACTTCCCCATGCGATGATTTACCCATTTATGATGAGGTTTGATGATTGCCATGTGGAGTCTATTAGTTGTGATGCCATGTTGCATAGGATTTCTTGTGACAATTCTTTAGGTCACATCATGTTTGCCAATCCTCTTGACTTGTCATATGCTATGCATGAGATCAATCATATGTCATATTTGCAATCTCTTCATAGTGACTATGCATATTCTATTAAAATAAACCCAATTTGCACATATGGCTTAGATGACAAGACCATGGTTATTGGCATTTGTTTTCTTGCGATGATATTGATATGCTCCCTTTGCATCATTTATCTCATATGCCATGCCATGACCACCTAGCTTCGGATATGCATTGTTTTGGATGTTGTCCATTCACTACTAGGAAAAGGCTAATTAGTGGCGCACCTATTTTTGCCATTAATGACGCACTATAGGTGCGCCACTATTATCAGGCCACTAGTACTTAGTAATGGCGCACCACATAGAGGTGCGCCATTACTAACATTTTTTTCAAAAAAAAGTAGATTTTTTTTCAAATTTTCATTTTTTTTCTTAATCTCAGGTCACTATGGATTAATCTCGGGTCAATATGCTTAATCTCAAGTCAAATCTCTTCATAGTGACTATGCATATTCTATTAAAATAAACCCAATTTGCACATATGGCTTAGATGACAAGACCATGGTTATTGGCATTTGTTTTCTTGCGATGATATTGATATGCTCCCTTTGCATCATTTATCTCATATGCCATGCCATGACCACCTAGCTTCGGATATGCATTGTTTTGGATGTTGTCCATTCACTACTAGGAAAAGGCTAATTAGTGGCGCACCTATTTTTGCCATTAATGACGCACTATAGGTGCGCCACTATTATCACGCCACTATTATCACTCCATGGTCAAACTTCCCGGAAGGT
Organism: Triticum urartu; assembly: GCF_003073215.2. NCBI lineage: Eukaryota > Viridiplantae > Streptophyta > Magnoliopsida > Poales > Poaceae > Triticum > Triticum urartu. Next base: position 199,291,453 of record NC_053026.1, on the reverse strand, counting down.
CACCCATCCTCACACTACTCCAACCCGAGCACGCTTAACTTCACAGTTCTATCTAACCCCAGCACCAGCTCACTTAACACGCACTTGTTGATATATCTATCATATCAATCCTATTAAACGTTGTTGATGTCTAGTACTTTGTTCATGTTCATGAGTGTGATGAAATTTTGAAAAAATATTTCAAACTTCCCGGTCATATTTTGTATCATATTTTGAAAAAAAAAATTAAAAAAAATTCGAAACCAAATTATTTTTTTGTTACTAGTGGCGCACCTAGCAAACGATGCGCCACTAGTAAGTTTGATTTTTTTTCATTTTTGCCCCCTCTAGATCTTAAAAGCCTCGTATCTTTCGTTCTGTTAGGTTTATGGGGATTCTGGAAATCTTGAACAAAGTTCCCCCGGTTTAATTCGGATGTAACTTTTTGAGTAGATGCTTTTTCATATAAAAACTTTTTAATTCGACTTCGTATGCAAAAGTTATGCCCATTTTACTAAATTCTAGAGAGATTTTGCAAATAAAGTCGAAATTCATATTTGTAAATTTTCCCAACAACTAGACCACATATCACATGTGAAACTTATTTTCTTTTATATTTTGACATTTCCATCATTTTCTTTTATTTTTTCTAAAACTGAAAAGGCGGTCCACTTGGGGGGGTGCAAAGAAAGTTAGTAATGACGCACCACCTAACAATGCGCCATTAGTAACCCTGGTTACTAATGGCGCACCTGTTATGTGGTGCACCATTACTAGTTTTTGCAAAAAAATAAAAATAATAATTGTTAGTAGTGGCGCACCGTGGTTGTGCTGCGCCATTACTAGTTTGAACTAGTAATGGCGCACTATACACTCGTGCGCCATTACTAGTTTTGAAAGAAAAAGTAAAAAAATGTTAGTAGTGGCGCACAGAGTGTGTGGTGCGCCATTACTAGTTTTGGAAAAAAAATTGTTAGTAATGGCGCACTGTGTGTCTGGTGTGCCATTATTAATGAGGACACTAATGGCGCACCTATACATGGTGCGCCATTAATGTCCATATTAGCTATAGCCATTTTCCTAGTAGTGATTTTCTCCATATGATGTTTCCAATATTGCTCATGAGGAGACCCTCATAGTTTCCTCATACATTTTAGGAGATTTTGATTCATCCCATTCATTGCATGATCCCAGTACTTGTGTGCACCATATGCTTCCCATGAATAACCATGCTATTGTTGGGCCACATACTTGCACGCTCAATTTGTGTCCCCACCGTGTTATACACAATAACTATTCTTTCATGATGGATGCCATGTTCTTATACCATGCATCAAATTTCTTTGAGAGATGCTTATCTTGTGCTAAATCTCATGTGCACATACACATTGATGCAGAGCATCCCAAGATCATCCCCATGGACCCACCATCGCCTCACCAAGTGCCTAGTGGAACTATGACATGAGCATGTGCAAGAGCTCTCGAAACCGAGGTGACATCACTCCTCTCACATTTCCACTTTGATGCACATGAGACATGGATACTACCTCATACGGACACTTTGTGCATACTCAGGTATCATGGAGAAGCTAAGGAGCAAGGAGAAGAAGAAGAAGAAGAAGATGGACGTGAGGACGGAGAAGAAGAAGTGATGAAGAAGAAGCTACAGGCTCCGGACATCCGCTCGCCACGAGACGTCCGATGATCTCCAGGCTCCGGACGTCCGCCCCTCTCCGGACGACCGACGCCACCGCACCCGAGCCAAATCTACGGATTTCCGGAGTCCAATGGATGACCGACGCCCGGACGTCCGACCGAAAACCACCCGAGCAGAATCTACGTACGTCCGACAGGCACCGGACGTCCGGACCCTCGCGAGCCTCCGATCGACCGGTGACTCCCAGACATCCGACGCCTGTGTGCTGTTTCGTGTTGGACCACAGCCCATGTACCCCTTCGCCCCCCTCTTTTGCACTAAGACTATATATAGACCTCCTATTCCTTCTAGCTAGGGTTAGCAAAGGATTAGCTCATTTCATGTGGGAGCTTTGCTCATCCACTTGGTTACGTTCTCCTTGGAGATTCGAGCCTCCTACGAAGAAGATGCCCCAAGCGGATTCAAGACCCCTTTTAGGGAAGAACTCAAGACCTCCTCACGGAGAAGACCGGTTACCGTGTATCGTCCGTTGTTGACTTTGGATCGTGTATCTCTCTTTGTGTTTCGAGGACCAAGCACATGTGTGATCGTTCATGTTGGTTTGAGTGATTCTCTTGTGTTCCCCTTGTGTTTTTCCCCTTGTTTCCCTCCTCGTGTTCTTCGTGTTCATCGCGGGATCCGCTCCACTCGTGAAAGATCGGCCTATAGGGTTCCTACCCTACATCATCTTGGTATCATGAGCCACGTTGATCACGATTTCGGAGCCTCCCCGTTGTGTTGCTAGCCTAGTTTTTGTTGTTTTTGTCCCTAATTCGAAAATTCCCCACAAAAATAGCCCCAAATTTTTTTGTGATTTGTTGGTGTGTTGAAATTTTGTTAGTTTTTATCCGTGGATTTGCTTTGTTTTGAGTGAATCTAGCTTTTCCCCCTTGTCCCCACCCTTTCCATCCACAAAATCCTCCGGATTCGACGAATTTCCACATCTCCACCACGAACCCTAGTTGTTCATCCCGTGCCTAGAGTTCGCCCAGGCACCGGACGTCCGACCCCTACTGGACGTCCGACGACCGGACGACCGGCCCAGCCCGAACGTTCAACGAACCCTGGCGAAACTGATTTTTTTTCCAGTTAGTCACCACCGCCACCCCACATTTCTGCATACCACTCCTACCACCTATACAACATCACCACTTCCGCATACCACCACCTTTTCTTACCCATTTCATACTCCAACATGTGTTGCCACTTCGAGCTTTGAGAATTTGAGTCACGGTTCCGTATCCTTTTGTGTTTCGGCTATCTAGGTACGGTTCGACATCAACATCACTGCCGCTCATCTTCACCACCGACGCGTCATCAACAACAACCACCTCGACTACATCTTGGTATTGGTCCTCCATTTTGACACCATACCGTAAGAAAGAACGATAACCTCGTCTTGGTATCATGATACATCATTCTTGCCATCACATTGATAGCCATCATAGCCTTACTCCTTTGCGTTGCTTGCCCATCGAGACTAGCCATTGAGTATTGCCGGCAACGGGACTTGTCCACATTAGTGATCATACTTCCCATAGCATATATACATCATTGTTGCATATATTGATATCATCTCTTGTGTCACAAGATTGTCATCGCATACACAATTGCTATCTTGGTTCGTCAAGCATTGCATGACAAAAGAGCTCAAACATCAAAGAGCCAAACAAGCTTTTAAGCAAAAGGAAAAGATAAGCAAAGAGCTTTTAAGCAAGAATCATAGCATCATACAACATTAAGATTGTCATACTCGATCATCTTGGATCATATCATAGAAACACCTTGCATAGAGCATACTTGGGACAGAAGTCGTTGTATTTTTCCTTAGTAGGTTGTGCACAAGTATTTGTATCCGCCTATTGTGGAATCGTGCTAGCGTCTCTCTAGTGTTGTGCAACAAGAGCATTTTTGTGGATTCCACATTTTGGCTCATCCTTGGTTGCACGACCCCACTTATCTTTTTGCGCGTGTGTTCTCGTGTACCTTATATGCTTGGTCTACTTGTTACATTGCATCTTGTGAATCTTTTCCAACATTACTGAAGCTCACCTACAATTGCTTTAAATTTTGTGCCACCATCCTAACCAAGCTCCACCATAAGCTTTTACTTGTGTAGGTGTGAGAAACCGACAAGAATTGGTACCAATTGTGCTATTTCCTTGTCCACATTGCAGTGATCATTGATCCACTTTCAACTTCGGTGAAGGTACATTTGGTATTCGTTCTTCTGTTTCTACCACTCACATTTTGTATCTTGGAATGATGGATAGGAGAAGTACTTCTACCAACCCACTCTTCATTGAGCACGACGACGACATGAACTCCTACGTCACCAAGAGTCACCTCTTTGGTGCACAACATGCTTTGCATCAAGAGCAACAAGCAATGAGTGAATGCATCGACAACCTCGCCGCCGACTTGTGACTCTCCGAGCAACGTACAAGGGACTACTTCGACCACAAGCTCGACGATCACAAGCAAGAGAATGACGCAAGGATGGACGAAATTCACGCTTTGTTGCTCAACCGCTCTTCTTCCACTTCGTCTTCATCAAGAAGGACTCACTCAAGTCGACACTCCGACTTCACCCTCTTTGTCTCAAGTACACCGACATCGAACACTCTACGCTGTGCCGCGTGCAACGATCATCAAGCAAGCCTCAATCCTCTACGCGACACCTACTCTCAAGAGCGCCGACAATGTCAAACCCAAGAGGCTTTCATGCTAGCGCGAGAACGGCAACGACAACGCCAACATGAAGAGGAAGAGCGAGCGCGTCTACACCAAAATGCACAAGATGCCAAGGCACAATGCCAAGAACAACAGCTCCGTGACGCTCAAGCACTTGCGGTGCAACAAGACCTCCGAGATTCATGTCCAGCCATAGCCAACCGAGGCTGAGAAGCTCGTGAACATGAAGAAGCACGTCGCGAAGAAATTCAAGAACAAAGATTTCAAGCTCGCATGCATCATCAAGTTCCTCAAGTTCCTCCTCGAGCACGACAAGCTCCTCCACAAGTTCGTCAAGAACATCAAGTTCATCAAGAGCATGACGACAATGGAAATCCTCCACGACAAGAGCAACATGAGGTTGACAACCCTCCTCACCAAGAACAACACGAGCTTCACAATCATCAACAACATGGGCGTCATCATCCCGACCCCAACACAATGAACAACAACGCTACGGAAAGCTCAAGTTCACCATGCCCAAGTTCAACGGAAGCAACGATCCCGAAGAATACCTTTCATGGGCATTGAAGGTCTTCAAAATCTTCCGCTTGCACAACTACGACGAAGAGAAGAAGATCGCGATGGCATCCCTTGAGTTCCAAGACTATGTCCTCATTTGGTGGGAACAAGTTATCGAGCGCCGAGAGGCAAGAGGTGAACCACCCATCACTACTTTGCCGCAAATGAAGGATGTCATGAGAGCATGCTTTGTGCCTACCTACTACGACCGCTACCTCTTCAAGAAACTCCAACTACTCAAGCAAGGAACCAAGAGCGTTGAAGAGTACTACAAGGAGATGGAGATTGCCATTATACGAGCCAATGTCACGGAAGATGATGAGCAAACAATGGCACGTCTCTTGAATGGACTCAACCATCCTATCAAGAAGATCGCCGACTTCCAACCATACTCGAACCTCATCGAGCTAGTGCATCAAGCTACAAAAGCGGAACGTCAAGTGCAAGACGATTTCAAGTATGCCAAGTTCTCATCCAAGTCCGACGGCTTCTCCAACAATCAAGCTTCAACGACTCCAACATCTTCGACCACCCCAAGTCATCATCCTACTACAAGCAACTTCAAGCCGAGAGCTTCATCATCATCTACCCCAACCGATGAGACCGTCAAGACGAGTTCCTTCAAATGCTTCACATGCGGCGGCCAAGGCCACAAGTCATTCGAGTGTACCAACAAGCTCAACATGATCCTCCACGACGATGGTACATACGACTCCATGTGTGATGAGGAGATAAAAGTCCTTGAGCAAGTGGCAATGCACCGGCAGGTGAACGATGAAGAGGAACAAGTCTTTTGTGATGAAGATTCAAGTCCCGCTCTTGTTGTCTCCAAGGTCTTGACTTTCCAACATCACCAAGAAGAAGACCAAACATGCCACATATTCCACACCAAGGCCGGCATCAATGGAAGATCCGTCAAGGTCATCATCGATGGATGGAGTTCTCATAATCTCGCAAGTGAAGAACTTTGCTTCAAGATCCAATTTCCCAAGATGAAGCACACACATCCATACAAAGTGCAATGGCTTAGCGACTCTGGCACTATCCAAGTCGAGCATCGAGTACAAGTCTCCTTCAAAATTGGCGCCTACGAAGACACCTTAGAGTGCAATGTCGTTCCAATGACCGTTTGCCACCTTCTCCTTGGACGCCCATGGCAATTTGATAGAGGAGTCATCCAAAATTGCCGAACGAACCACTACATCTTCAAGATGAAAGGAAAGGAGTTCATACTTTGTCCCATGTCTCCAAGCCAAGTTGTCACCGACAAGCAAGCCACCCATCATGGAGATAGTAGTGAGAGAGTGAGCCACCAAAAAGAGAGTGAGCGCCACAAGCCCAAATTGAGCGACTCCATGATGAGCGACAAGAAGTACTTCCTTCTATTTTCCACCACACGTGAGATGAGAGAAGTGTGTGGCAACCCATCTAGTGTCATGCACTAGGACCTTTCGTGCAACGACGAGGAACCAAAAGCTAACACCCATCACACCCTTCCTCTAGTGTTGTCTTATCTTTTGTAGGAATTTCACGATGTTTTCCCCGACGAGCTACCTCCGGGACTACCTCCACTATAAGGCATTAAGCTCCGACTCGACATCATCCCCGGAGCCCCCCTTCCTAACAAGGTTCCCTACCGCGTCAACCCCGAGGAACCTAAGGAGATCCAATGGAAAGTTCAACTACTCATCCACCTTGGACACGACAATACACTTGCTACGATCTCCAAGCACTATTCTTGGCACTCGATGCTTCGCGATGTCAACCGCTTCACCAACCAATACTCTACATCTCGCAAAGCTAAGTACAAAGCTCAATCTCATGGCCCTTTATTGCCACTTCCAATTGCATATCACCCATGGGAGAATTTTCATATGGATTTTGTGCTTGGGTTGCCTCGAAATAAAAATGGAAAAAATTATGTGTTTGTTGTTGTGAACCGATTCTCCAACACGGCTCATTTCATACCTTGCAACAAGATACACGATACTTCACATATTGCACATCTATTTTGCAGGGAAATCTTGCAACCGTGCTTACCGATCGCCGAGTATGCCTACAACCGCGCAAGACACTCAACTACCGGCAAGTACCCCTTTGTGGTCGTCTACGGACTCAACCCATTGTCACCATCGGAGATTCTTCCTCTTCCACTCCAAGAGCGTATCAATATGGACACAAGTGCACGTGTGACTCATCTCAAGAAGGTGCATGAAGATACAAGATATACTATCGAGCACCAACTACAATGACTCGCGACCAAGTTCTACGTCAACAAGCACCCCCACGGTACTCAACAATGGAGACCTTGTGTAGCTACACCTTCGCAAAGGCCGCTTCCCCAACGAACGTTTCAAGGTGCTTGCACACTACAACGACAATGCCTACAAGATCGATCTCCCGCGCGACAAGTCTGACGTGAGCGACATCTTCAACTCAAAGAGCTATCCCCATACCATGGTGATGGAGAAACTGATCCGAGGATGGATCTTCCCCAAGGGAGGGGAGATGATGCAGAGCATCCCAAGGTCATCCCCATGGACCTACCATCGCCTCACCAAGTGCCTAGCGGACCCATGACACGAGCATGTGCAAGAGCTCTCAGAACCGAGGTGACATCACTCCTCTCACATTTCCACTTTGATGCACATGAGACATGGCTACTACCTCATACGAACACTTTGTGCATACTCAGGTATCATGGAGAAGCTAAGGAGCAAGGAGAAGAAGAAGAGGAAGATGGACGTGAAGACGGAGAAGAAGAAGTGATGAAGAAGAAGCTACAGGCTCCGGACGTCCACTCGCCACCGAACGTCCGATGATCTCCAGGCTCCGGACGTCCTGCCCTCTCCGGACGACCGACGCCACCGCACCCGAGCCAAATCTACGGATTTCCGGAGTCCAACGGATGACCGACACCTAGACGTCCGACCCCGACCGGACGTCTGACCGAAGACCACCCGAGCCGAATCTACGGACGTCCGACAGGCACCGGACTTCCGGACCCTCGCGAGCCTCCGGACGACCAGTGATTCCCGGACGTCCGACGCCTGTGTGTTGTTTCGTGTTGGGCCGCAGCCCATGTACCCCTTTGCCCCCCTCTTTTGCGCTAAGACTATATATAGACCTCCTATTCTTTCTAGCTAGGGTTAGCAAAGGATTAGCTCATATTTCGTGTGAGAGCTTTGCTCATCCACTTGGTTACCTTCTCCTTGGAGAATCGAGCCTCCTACGGAGAAGATCCCCCAAACAGATTCAAGACCCCTTTTAGGGAAGAACTCAAGACCTCCTCACGGAGAAGACCGGTTACCGTGTATCGTCCGTTGTTGACTTTGGATTGTGTATCACTCTTTGTGTTTCGAGGACCTAGCACATGTGTGATCGTTCATGTTGGTTTGAGTGATTCTCTTGTGTTCCCTTGTGTTTTTTCCCTCGTTTCCCTCCTCGTGTTCTTTGTGTTCCTCGTGGGATCTACACCTCTCGTGAAATATCGGCCTATAGGGTTCCTACCCTACATCACACATCATGATGGATGATGTGTACATTTACCACACACACAATTTCTTTCACTGGTGTATTTGTTTTGTAGGTACCCATGCTTCCTTGTCAACCTCACAATCCCATGAGTTGACAAAATGAGATCTAGAGAGCAATGATGACTTGGGATCCCATGGATTGTCTTTCCCACCGCTCTCTTCGTGCAAAAACTTCGTGCATTTATTCTACATTGCCCTCACATGGTTATGGGTTATTGTCCATTACATATTATATGCCCATATTGCCATGTTCACTTTGCATGATATTCTCATTCCTATGCCTTTAACATGCATTTGTGACCCATGCTTTGCATTACACATGATGATTGATTCTCATTCTTGTATGTGTATTTGCAAGCTTGGTGGAGATATTGCTTGTTATTGCCATGTTTGCTTTGTGCCCCATGCCTATGATGATACTATGATCTTGCTTTGTGTTCGTGCTTGCGATATGTCATGTGCATTGCCTATGCCTATTATTTGCTCACATGACATGATTGCCATGATCTCCTATAGTATGTTGCATCTTCGCACTACTATCTTGCACAACTTGATTACTATGCTTGCTTATGTTTCATCACCAATGAGTCATACTTGCTCATTTCATGCGGTTGATGACAACCATCTACATGTTTTGCACATGATTGTTATTGCTTCTTGTCATATATCTCCATGTGTTGCCTCTGTCATGCTAGATGATTTTCCATGCATTCAGTGCAATTATGCCTTTTGTCTTGATAATGAGTTTGCCCCCATAGCATTCTCGCATATATTTGGAGATTTTGACATAATTCTTGTGAAGCATGCTTGTCTTATCTCTTTGCACCATATACCTAGTGCCATGAATATTGCCATTGTTGCATCATATTATTCATGCACTTGTGCTTCTAATGGTTATGTGCAAAAGAAGAGAACCATCATGATGGATGATGTGTTTATCTACCATGCGCATACGTTCCTTGTTTTGTTGTGTGCATGTGTAGGATACTTGGACTTTGTGTCGACTCCCACATCACGTGAGTTGACCATTCGAGCTCTTGAGAGCGAACCACCTTCTGCCACAATGATTCTACATCGCACTTGCTTGTACTTCAGCATTGTGAAGTCTGCACAAGGACACGCCTTCAAGGTGACATCTTTCTTGAGCATGGATATTGCGGATCATACTACTTGTGTTGCTTGCACCATGCGACTTATTGTTCATCTTGTACCACTTGACTGCACACATGTTAGAGATCTTGCTTCGACTTGTTATTTTCACTGTTCCATGCATCATGATATATATGCCTTGTGTGTTGCATCCAATTCTTGGTTTACTTGCTCCTCTCATATGTTTGGTTGCAACCATGTCATCACTTCACATATGCCATGTCCCATTGATTGCTACATGCTTGCCTTGATTGCCTCACATGTGATGAACAATTGCTCTTTCCATTGTGTTGAGTGCCACACGATATTCACTACATCCCATGCACATTATGCTTGGATTGTCTTGCACTTGACCCATGTGTTTAGACATCTCATTTTCTTTCGTGTTGTGAATGATTCATATGCCTACCATAGACCTTTCATTGAGCAATTTGGGAATGCTTGCTATGAACTTGAGGTAGATGCTTATTATCTTGACACACATATTTTCATCACTACCTCAAAATTGCATACTTGTCCCCATGATTTCTTTGCTTGTGCTCGATTGATATACTTACATGCTATGTCACAATCCTTTGTCACACATTATGCTTTGCATGATGACGACACTTGTTTGGTGAATCACCTCTTGAATGCTTGGTTTTTCACTAACGCTAACCACATTTTTCCAAGTGTTTGTTGTCCTTACTCCTTTTGAAGGAATCACAAGATGGTGCGACATTGGACAATGCCCATTTCAAGCTTCAAGATGATGAGAACTTGGTGATCGACCACTCCTGCACGGCGATGCCATCTCTTTCCCATGGTGATTTGGATTTTGATCCGAGGTCGGATCTTTTCCAAGGGGGAGGGGATGATGCGGAGCATCCTATGGACATCACCATGTCAAGAGTCCGTTTGGCAGGTGACACGTGCGACATCTACTTCACATACATAAAGGTGAATCATCTCCTTTACATGTGTTCACTTGACCCCTTCGAGTATGGTATACTACTTGACACTTCTCCCGTGTGCATGCATAGGTATTGTCGGAACTTCACGGACGAGGAGGAGGAGTGCAAGTGCCAAGGGACGACTACACCGTCCGCAAGGGAAGCGTGGAAGAGAAGACAGAAGAAAGGAGAAGAAGAAGAAGATGCAGCGGCTACTAGAGCCAGGCCGGACATCCGGACAGCCGTCCGGATCATCCGGACCATCCCCGGGATCGTCCGGATAAGTGCGCCGAAGACACCTGAAGGCTTCCACCGAAGCCGGATCATCCGGGACTCCGTTCGGATCATTCGGACCCCCGACGCCTGGTCATCCGGGACCCCTTCCGGATCATCCGGCCTTGCTTGCGCGCATGACTTGGGCCGAGGCCCGTGTACCCATTCGCCCCCTCACTTACCCCTTCGCCCACTAGACTATATATTGACCTCCTCCACCTCCTTTCTAGGGTTAGCAAAGTGATAGCTCATTTGATAGAGAGCTTTGCTCCTTGTACCACTCTACTCTTGAGAGAGAGAGACTACTACTCCATTAGAGGCCAAGATCTCCATCTAGGAGAAGATCATGCGGGATATATCGTCAAGACCCCTTCATAGGAAGATCCATTTAGGATATCATCAAGACCTCCTTTTGGAGATGAACCTTACCTTGTATCTTTCCCTTTGTTGTTCATGTACCTTGTGGATCTTGTGTGTTTGATTGTCTAGTGGATGTGTGATTGGACTCGTTCTTGAGTTTTTCCCCCTGTGATTTCTCTCCGTTCTTCCCCGTGTTCATCATGTTCTTCGAGGGGATCCACTCCAATCGTTGATGTAGGGTAGAACCCTAATTGGACGATCTTTCACGAAAGGAGCGGATACCGCGATGAACACGAGGGGAAAGAGAGGGAAAACACAAGGGAAACACAAGAGAATAACTAAACCAACACAAGAAAGTCACACATGTGCTAGATCCTCGGATACATAAGAGTTCACACGGTACATGGTCAACTAAGGACGATACAAGTGTAACGGTCTTCTCCATGAGGAGGTCTTGATGTTCTTCTCCACAAGGAGGTCTTGAATCCAAATGGATCTTCTCCGAAGAGGCCGTGGTCTCTCACGAGGAGTAGATCCGATGTGGATGAGCGTAGCTCTATCTCTCAAAATTAGCTAAACCAACGCTAACCCTAGAAAGTTGGATGAGGTGGAGTATATATAGTCTTAGTGCAAAAGAGGGGGGGAAGGGGTACATGGGCTGCATCCCAACATGGATCAGTGCACAGGCGTCGGACGTCCGGAGGACACCGGTCGTCCGGAGGCTCACGCGGGTCCGGACGTCCGGTGCCTGTCGGACGTCCGTAAATTCGGCTTGGGTTGTCTTCGGTCGGTCGTCCAGTCGGGGTCGGACGTCCGGGCACCGGTCACCGTAGGGCGTCGGACGTCTGTCTGTGTTGGTTCGGATGTGGAAGTGCCGGTCGTCCGGAGGAGGCCGGACGTCCGGAGCCTGGAGGTCGTCGGACGTCCGGGGCTCGTCGCTCGTCTGGAGCCTGGAGACTTTGAACAACCCTTCTTTGATAGAAGCGAGGGTGTCCCGATGTTTCGATGAGATAGATATCATTTTCTGTGGGAGTCGACTTTGACGATCCGACTACGAACATGCGCAGACGTCGCACCTTAGCAATCGCTAAACCAACTTCCGAGGGTTATTGACCACGTCGGAGCACGATCAACCTGACCACGACGGTCTATTTCCTGCGAGCAAACGAAGAACAAGCAAGAAACTAAGATTGCAATCTGGATATTGCGAATAAAAGAGGAAAGCTTTATTAATGAAGGTGGGGTTCTGTGACGTCTTGGTCTGGTCATTAGACACAAACGAAGTACGCGAAGTTGCAGCTATGGCGAATTTTTAATCTAAACAAAACCCAAGGAAAAAGCTACTAGATGGATCTACTTATATAGGAGCAAGGGGTGGTGGCCAAGGAGGTGGGAGGACGTCCCAAGGCAGCCTAAAACTAACCCTAGGTCGTACAAGGCTCATGGGCCCAAGTGGAGGTGATGCAACACCTTTGGGCTTGTAGTTTGACTCGGATTCTGCTACAACGTCATATTGTTTCGTCCATATCTCAATTCTCAGGACGAATTTGAAGGTGAATCCAATTGGGTTGGAAAGAGCACGAAATCCAACAAAAAAAAGAAACGCCCAAATTGGAGTCCGTATGAAAAAGTTGTTGGCGTTTTGAGTCAGGTATGTTTGTGCAGTCCGAATCTGAATCCAGAACATGAGAGACTTGGACTCTATCTTCTCTTGGCCCAAAAGTGACGTGAGAGGACTTTTTGAACAGAACCTAAACTTCTCCTTTTCCCTTATCTTCATATGTGGATTGTACAAATGTCCCATACACCTGTAATTAGACAAAACACAAAAGTGTGTGAAGTATTTTTGTTCTGGATAACATAAATAGATTATTGAATAGTTTGCACTAGAAATCACTTGACAAATATGCATGTATGCAATATTTTTGGTCGTATCCAAGGTAGTCATGTCCTCATCATCCTCCCCTTCTTGAAAACAAAGCCATCCTTGCGTTGCTTAATCTGAAATGTGGCTAACAAAAGAGAAAAGGTGTACATGTTGTATATGTATATGTCATCCATTTTAACTTCCCTTGATGTGTGCACATATGACACATGTATACATGAGTAACTTTCATAGTTCATAAAATCTAAAGCCAAAAAATTATCACAAGAAGTAGAAGGCATGAAAATATTGCAACTCAGTTTGCACATATAAGTGAAGCTCTTATTCATTTCAAAAGATTGGCAATGTTCATCATTAAACCATCCCAACTTTGGTGAATAAATCTTACTTGCATCAAATTTACATGCTACAACATGCTTAAATAAGCAAACATGTAATAAGTCATTGAACACAGAATCATCACCAAGATTAGAGGTCATATCAAAATGATTAAACATTGGTTCTTTTGCATCAACAGTTAATTCAATGGGTGCAGTCAAAATTGTTGATATTTCAGTTGTTTGATCACATGATGCATTCATGACAGTAACAAGATTCTCTAAAATAGATGGTGTGCTCAAATGAACAGGTAACTCAACACATGATGCATTAAAGTTAACTAGGCATGCATCATTCTCATGTGAAGTTATATCATCAATACCTTTATTGTTACCTTGTCGCAAAGACGTAGCTGATGTAGGTACGGATGTTTACAATGTACCATAATCTTGAGATGATGTCGCGCTCACAATCCGAGGTGGGGCTTCTCTAGTAGGTGCAATGGTGGAGGAACCAACCGGCAATGGTGAGCATGAACTGGAATAGTAGTTGTTGTTGTCACCCAATGCATCCTCTTGTATCTGTCTCTCAAAGGTACAAGCACGAACATACATACCAGTAATGCAACGAGGAATATACTGAAATCTTGCCTGAATATCATGGTTCAAACCACAAAGAAATCTATTCATTGTATCATCCTCAGATTCTTCTATGTCACAATGATGCATATAAGATTTGAACTCCTGGTAGTAAGCATGAAGAGTGTTGTTGCCTTGTTTAAATTTTTCAAATTTGTGAAGCAATTCATGATGATAGTAAGGAGGCAAAATTGTTGTCACATATTTCAAATATTTCAAGTTGTGGGTTGGTTATCAATGTTTTTCTTACAATGTACACTCCACCAAACAGAAGCAAAACCAGTAAATGCTCTAGTGGTAGCTCATACTCTCTCAAGTTCAGAAAAATCATGGTGACTAAAAACTTGTTCTACTTCGAGCTCCCAAGCTAGATAAATATCAGGATTAAATCTACCCTCAAATGACGGTAAAAACATAACCTGACCATGTGCTTGTGTGTGTTGTCCCAACTCTCATGATGGTGAAGTTGTGTCCATAGTCCAAGAACTTCTATCTCTGAAACCTGTCATGATTAGTAGAAAAAAGAAACAAAATTCAAGAATAATGTTCCTATGGACTACTAGGATGTGGTGGTAAAGCGCTCACGGTAAGCAAATATCAATATCTTACAAGTTCTTACCAAGCAGCAGGTGGTGACAGGCAACTAGCGGTGTCAAATAACTCCGAAGATTGTGTAAAGCGATTGTCAGGTAAACGTATGTATACACGGTGTAGAAATATGTGGAGCTGGGTTGGCTATATATGGTAGCAAAAGATTAGAAATAATCAATTTAGAGATGCAATGTTGAATAAACGCTCAACGACGGTACTGTGCTGGTCCTAGGCTAGACCGGACTAGAGACGCGAGCCTAGAACACTAATGAGGTTACGGCGTAGCACAACTAGCATCAATGAAGGATACTAAGTAGCTCTGGACAGCAAGATATAAGTGAAGATCACAACAGCAATAAAGATAATGATGTGAAACAACAACTAAGCAGGATATATCAACAACTTTGTCTCCAACTTTCCTCTGTAAAAGTTTATGCCAATTTTTTGATAATTTTTTTCAAGAATGATATTGACTCAAGCTTTCAAACGCAAAAGGAATCACTCAATTCCGAGTTGATATGAGGAGTCAAAAAATTCAAAAACTGACGTGAAAAACTAGAATAAGTTGTGTTCGTGCACTTCGGAGAGCAAAAAGACCTATTTAGAAGCCGATTTTGAGGTGCCAAATATTGAACTAGCTTCTCAACTATTTAGATGCGGCTCATCGCTAGCTTTCACTTGAGTACTTGTGGAGCCAAAACGGACTTCGTATGAGGAAGTTATGCCTGCTTTACTGAACAGTGCACAAAACAGATTCCAATCCGAATTCAACTACGAGATTGAGTCTAGATAGAACCGAATTTTGTTTTTTTTCTTCTCTCTTTTTTCCTCAAACTTTTTTTATTTTTCTTTCTCTTTTTTTCTCTGACTTTTTTTATTTTTTTCTCTTGTTTTTTTCTCTCTCCCTCTTTCCAAAACAAACTAGATAAGATGCAGATTGGATCAAGCAAAGATGTGAACGATCTCAACTATGATTGTGACAATGAACGATGGGTAGCACGTGGTGGAAATTGATGGATGGGTGGTGGACAGCGGAAGGGATAACGATGCAGCGGCGGCGTGACTAATGTGAACAGAACTCGAAACTCTAAACGAACTAGACACTAAAACCAGCAACTCGACACGACGATGCAACCGATAATTCAACTATGCAAGCAATGAAAAGAAAATTGCAAAGGCTTAGACTGGCTTGGACAAAGGATGAATATATCTAACTTTTTTGTGGCTATTTCTTGGACAATAGGTAAGAAAATAAATCTAATCTAGGAAAAACTAGAAATTCTCACCGAGCAACCTGAAAACTGATACCACTTGATAGAGGCGAGGGTGTCCTGATCTTTCGGTGAGATGATAACTGTCGATTTGGTGAAGACGACTTTGACGATCCGACTACAAACGTGCACGACATTACGCCTTAGCAATCGCTAAACCAACTCCGAGAGGTTATTGACCACGCCGGAGCACGATCAACCTGACCACGAAGGTCTATTCCTGCAAGCAATCGAAGAACAAGCAAGAATATGATTAAGCAATCTGAATGTTGCGAATATGGATGAAGTGTTGATAAAAGTGGGGATCCGTAAGCGGTCTTGGTCTGGTCGTTGGACACAAACGAAGTACACGAAGTTGCAATGGCTAACTTTTAACTAAACAAATCCCAAGGAAAAAGCTACTAGATGGATCTACTTATATAGGAGCAAGGTGTGGCGGCCAAGGAGGTGGAAGGACGTCCCAAGGCAGCCTAAAACTAACCCTAGGTCGTACAAGGCTCATGGGCCCAAGTGGAGGTGGTGCAACACCTTTGGACTTATTGTTTGACTCGGATTATGCTGCAGCATCAGATTGTTTCGTCGATATCTCAATGCTCTAGACGAAATCTACTTTCCAACAAAAAAAGAATCACCCAATTCGGAGTCCGTATGAAAAAATTGTTGGCATTTTGAGTCAGGTATGTCTGTGCAGTCCGAATCTGAATCCAAAACGTGAGAGACTTGGACTCTATCTTCTCTTGGCCCAAAAGTGACGGGAGAGGACTTTTTGAACAGTATCTAAACTTCTCTTTTTCCCTTATCTTCATATGTGGATTGTACAAATGTCCCATACACCTCACAAATATACATGTATGCAATATTTTTGGTTGTATCCAAGGTAGTCATGTCCTCATCATTCTTCTTCGTCTCCGTCTTCACGTCCATCTTCCTCTTCTTCTTCTTCTTCTTCTCCTTGCTCCTTAGCTTCTCCATGGTACCTGAGCATGCACAAAGTATCCGTATGAGGTAGTAGCCATGTCTCATGTGCATCAAAGTGGAAATGTGAGAGGAGAGATGTCACCTCGGTTTCAAGAGCCCTTGCACGTGCTCGTGTCATGGGTCCAAGAGGTGTCGTAGGAGATGTAATTGGGTCCATGGGGATGGCCTCGGGATGGTCCGCATCATCTCCCCTCCCTTGGGGAATATCCGTCCTCGGATCAAATTCTTCATCACCATGGAATGGAGAGAGATCTTTGATGTTGAAGATGTCACTCACGTTGTACTTGTCGCGTGGGAGGTCGATCTTGTAAGCGTTGTCGTTGTAACGTGCGAGCACCTTGAAGGGTCCATCCGCTCGTGGTCGAAGCTTGGACTTGCGTTCTTGTGGAAAGTGATCCTTGTGAAGGTGTAGCCACACGAGATCACCAATGTTGAGGACCATAGGGCGCTTGTGGTAGTTGAGCTTGGACGCAAGGCGTTGAACTTGGCGCTCGATGGTGTTCCTTGTGTCTTCATGCAACTTCTTGAGATGTGTCGCTCTTGCGCTATTGTCCAAATTGATGCGCTCTTGGAGTGGTAGAGGGAGAATGTCCAAAGGGGACAAAGGGTTGAACCCGTAGACAACCTCGAAGGGGGAATTGCCGGTTGTTGAGTGTCTTGCTCGGTTGTAGGCGAACTCGGTGATAGGTAGGCACTCCTCCCACTCCTTGATGTTCTTCTTGATGAGTACTCGAAGTAGAGCGGAGAAAAGTAGCTTGATTCCGTTTGGCCATCGTTTTGTGGATGATACGCCATGGAGAAAAGTAGCTTGATTCCGAGCTTGGCGCATAGGGTCTTCCAAAAGTAGCTAAGGAACTTGACGTCGCGGTCCGAGACAATCGTCTTTGGCACTCCGTGTAGACGCAATATTTCCCTACAGAAGAGAGTAGCAACATGTGAAGCATCGTCTATCTTGTTGCAAGGAATGAAATGTGCAATTTTTGAGAAACGACCCACAACGACAAATACCGAGTCCTTCCCATTTCTAGTCCTAGGCAAACCAAGTACAAAGTCCATGCTAATGTCTTCCCATGGTTGATATGGAATTGGTAGAGGCATATAAAGGCCATGGGATTGAGCTTTGGACTTAGCTTTGCGACATGTAGAGCATCAGTTGGTGAAGCGGTTGACGTTGCGAAACATCTTGGGCCAAAAGTAGTTCTTCGAGAGCGTGGCGAACGTCATGTCTCGTCCAAAATGTCCCATTACGCCTCCTCCATGAGATTCCTGCAAAAGCAACAAATGAAGAGAAGACTCAGGGATGCAAAGTTTGTTAGCTCTCATAAGATATCCATCTTTGATATAATAGCGTTTCCAAGAGGTGTGCGACAAAAACTTGTCATAAGGAGTAGCAAAAGTAGGGTCATGCTCATACAAGTCTTTGATATGCTCAAATCCAATGACATCCAATTCAAGTTTAGTAACAAGCATGCATATGCAAGAAAGGGCATCCACCACAATGTTTCTTTACCTTTAATGTACTTCATGACAAAAGGAAAAGACTCAATAAATTCACTCCATTTAGCATGAGGCTTGTTCAACTTGGTTTGGCCCTTAAGATACTTGAGCGTTTCATGATTGGTATGAATGATAAACTCATGAGGGTGAAGATAGTGTTCCTATTCATGCAAAACTCGGACTAAAGCATATAGTTCTTTGTCATAGATGGACTAAAGCATAGAGAGTTTCTCACTAAAGTAAGCTATGGGGCGCTTCTCTTGCGTTAACACACCTCCTATGCCATTACCACTAGGATCACAATGAATCTCAAAGGGTTTCTCAAAGTTGGGTAATGCAAGCACGGGAGCATCAGTAAGCAAATTCTTAAGCTCATTGAACGCGGTATGTTGGGATGGTCCCCAAACAAAAGGCGCATTCTTCTTGCTCAAAGCATGCAAAGGCGAAGCAATGGTGTTAAAAATATATCACAAAGCGACGATAGAAACCTGCAAGGCCAAGAAAGCTACGCACTTGGAGGAGGGGTCCGAAACCAACCCTAACTCTTGTTTCCCCACACATACGGACTCTAAAAACAGCCTATACTTCAGTATTTCGAAAATACATGGGCCTGCCCCAATAATAAGGTGACGCAGCACCTAGAATAGCCTCTGGACGAAACTTATGAAGTGGCACCTTGTATATTTGGTCCAAGGCTTCATGTACTCCTTATGGTGGCTTCAAAGTCCTGAAATCATCACTTGTAACTCCGTTCTTGATCCCCTTGCTCATGCCATCATCTCCATGCTTGAACTTGCTCCAAGGTTCACCTATCTTGTCCAAAGTAGGCCCTTCATTTGTAAGCAAAACAAATGTATCCAATTTAGGCAGCATCATATTCTCATGACATTAGAATCTTTACCAAGAAACGGAAGTACCTGATAATTCAATTGGCGTGCACGAGCTCTAGTAATTGGTCCAGTATGTATAGCAACGGGGGCTGTGGGTGTAACAATGGTATTGATGTCCTCATTACCCCCTCCGGCAGGGTGCCGGAACGGGTCTAGATTGGTTTTCGGTGGCTACGGAGGCTTCTAGCGGCGGAACTCTCGATCTCTTCTGCTCCCCGATGTTTTTAGGGTATATGGACATATATAGGCAAAAGAAGTCAGTCAGGGAGCCAAGAGGGGCCCACGAGGGTGGGGGCGCGCCCAGGGGGCAGGCGCGCCTCCCTGCCTCGTGGCCACCTCGAAGCTTCCCCGATGTCTACTCCAAGTCTCCTGGATTGCTTCCATTCCAAAAATAACTCTCCCGAAGGTTTCATTCCGTTTGGACTCCGTTTGATATTCCTTTTCTTTGAAACAGTGAAATAGGCAAGAAAACATCAATTTGGGCTGGGCCTCTGGTTAATATGTTAGTCCCAAAAATAATATAAAAGTGTATAATAAAGCCCATAAACATCCAAAATAGATAATATAATAGCATGGAACAATAAAAAATTATAGATACATTGGAGACGTATTAGCATCCCCAAGCTTAATTCTTGCTCGTCCTCGAGTAGGTAAATGATAAAAACAGAATTTTTGATGTGGAATGCTACCTAACATATTTATCCATGTAATTCTCTTTATTGTGGCAAGAATATTCAGATCCATAAGATTCAAGACAAAAGTTTAATATTGACATAAAAATAATAATACTTCAAGCATACTAACAAAGTAATCATGTCTTTTCAAAATAACATGGCCAAAGAAAGCTATCCCTACAAAATCATATAGTCTGGCTATGCTCTATCTTCATCACACAAAATATTTAAATCATGCACAACCCCGATGACAAGTCAAGCGATTGTTTCATACTTTTGATGTTCTCAAACTTTTTCAATCTTCACGCAATACATGAGCATGAGCCATGGATATAGCACTATAGGTGGAATAGAATGATGGTTGTGGAGAAGACAAAAAGGAGAAGATAGTCTCACATCAACTAGGCGTATCAACGGGCTATGGAGATGCCCATCAATAGATATCAATGAGAGTGAGTAGGGATTGCCATGCAACGGATGCACTAGAGCTACAAGTGTATGAAAGCTAAAAAAGAAACTAAGTGGGTGTACATCCAAGTCGCTTGCTCACGAAGACCTAGGGCATTTTGAGGAAGCCCATCACTGGAATATACAAGCCAAGTTCTATAATGAAAGGTTCCCACTAGTATATGAAAGTGACAACATAGGAGACTCTCTATCATGAAGATCATGGTGGTATTTTGAAGCACAAGTGTGGTAAAAGGATAGTAGCATTGCCCCTTCTCTCTTTTTCTCTCATTTTTTTGTTTTTTTCAGCCGTCTATTTTTTATGGCCTCTTTTTTCTCTTTTTTTTTATTTTTCGTCCAGAGTCTCATCCCGACTTGTGGGGGAATCATAGTCTCCATCATCCTTTCCTCACTGGGACAATGCTCTAATAATGATGATCATCACACTTCTTTTTACTTACAACTCAAGAAGTACAACTCAATACTTAGAACTGTTGGAAATATGCCCTAGAGGCAATAATAAAAGCATTATTATTATATTTCCTTGTTCAAGATAATTGTCTTTATTCATGCTATAATTGTGTTATCCGGAAATCGTAATACATGTGTGAATAACAGACACCAACATGTCCCTAGTAAGCCTCTAGTTGACTAGCTCGTTGATCAATAGATAGTCATGGTTTCCTGACTATGGACATTGGATGTCATTGATAACGAGATCACATCATTAGGAGAATGATGTGATGGACAAGACCCAATCCTAAACATAGCACAAGATCGTATAGTTCGTTTGCTAGAGTTTTCCAATGTCAAGTATCTTTTCCTTAGACCATGAGATCGTGTAACTCCTGGATACCGTAGGAGTGCTTTGGGTATACCAAACGTCACAACGTAACTGGGTGACTATAAAGGTAGACTACGGGTATCTCCGAAAGTGTCTGTTGGGTTGACATGGACCAAGACTGGGATTTGTCACTCCGTATGACGGAGAGGTATCACTGGGCCCACTCGGTAATGCATCATCATAATGAGCTCAAAGTGACCAAGTGTCTGGTCATGGGATCATGCATTACGGTACGAGTAAAGTGACTTGCCGGTAACGAGATTGAACGAGGTATTGGGATACCGACAATCGAATCTCGGGCAAGTAACATATCGATTGACAAAGGGAATTGCATACGGGGTTGATTGAATCCTCGACATCGTGGTTCATCCGATGAGATCATCTTGGAGCATGTGGGAGCCAACATGGGTATCCAGATCCCGCTGTTGGTTATTGACCGGAGAGTCGTCTCGGTCATGTCTGCTTGTCTCCCGAACCCGTAGGGTCTACACACTTAAGGTTCGGTGACGCTAGGGTTGTGAAGATATGTATATGCAGTAACCCGAATGTTGTTCGGGGTCCCGGATGAGATCCCGGACGTCACGAGGAGTTCCGGAATGGTCCGGAGGTAAAGAATTATATATAGGAAGTGTTGTTTCGGCCATCGGGACAAGTTTCGGGGTCACCGGTATTGTACCGGGACCACCGGAAGGGTCCCGGGGGTCCACCGGGTGGGGCCACCTATCCCGGGGGGCCCCATGGGCTAAAGTGGGAGGGAACCCAGCCCATAGTGGGCTGGGGCGCCACCCCCCAAGGGCCCATGCGGCTAGGGTTGGGGGGGAAACCCTAAAGGGGGCGCCCGCTTGCTTGGGGGGCAAGCCCCCCCACCCTAGGCCGGCCGCCCCCCCCCCCTAGTAGATCCATCTACTAGGGCCGGCGCCCCCCCCCCATGGCACCCCTATATATAGTGGGGGAGAGGAGGGACTTCATACACCAGCCCCTGGCACCCTCTCTCCCTGTTACGTCTCTCTTCCTCGTAGTATAGGCGAAGCCCTGCTACTGTGACGCCCTGCATCCACCACCACGCCGTCGTGCTGCTGGATCTTCGTCAACCTCTCCTTCCCCCTTGCTGGATCAAGAAGGAGGAGACGTCTCCCGTCCTGTACGTGTGTTGAACGCGGAGGTGCCGTCCGTTCGGCGCTTGGTCATCGGTGATTTGGATCACGTCGTGTTCGACTACATCATCACCGTTCTTTGAACGCTTCCGTGCGCGATCTACAAAGGTATGTAGATGCATCCAATGACTCGTTGCTAGATGAACTCCTAGATGATCTTGGTGAAACGAGTAGGAAATTTTTTGTTTTCTGCAACGTTCCCCAACAAGAACAAAGTATGACTCTATGTGAATGCCTCTGGCGGTGTACCGAGATATGCAATGAATGAAGAGTGACATGTATGAAAGAATTATGAACAGTGGCTTTGCCACAAATACGATGTCAACTACATGATCACGCAAAGCAATATGACAATGATGAAGCGTGTCATAGAAAACGAAACAGTGGAAAGTTGCATGGCAATATATCTCGGAATGGCTATGGAAATGCCATAATAGGTAGGTATGGTGGCTGTTTTGAGGAAGGTATATCGTGGGTGTATGATACCGGCGAAAGGTGCGCGGTATTAGAGAGGCTAGCAATGGTGGAAGGGTGAGAGTGCGTATAATCCATGGACTCAACATTAGTCATAAAGAACTCACATACTTATTGCAAAAATCTATATGTTATCGAAACAAAGTACTACGCGCAGCTTCTAGGGGGATAGATTGGTAGGAAAAGACCATCGCTCGTCCCCGACCGCCACTCATAAGGAAGACAATCAATAAATAAATCATGCTCCGACTTCATCACATAACAGTTCACCATATGTGCATGCTACAGGAATCACAAACTTCAACACAAGTATTTCTGAAATTCACAACTACTCAACTAGCATGAATCTAATATCACCATCTCCATATCTCAAAACAACCATCAAGTATCAAACTTCTCTTAGTATTCAATGCACTTATATGAAAGTTTTTATTATTGCCATTTTGTTATAAAGGACTCTCAAAATAATATAAGTGAAGCATGAGATATCAATTATTTCTATAAAATAGAACCACCGCCGTGCTCTAAAAGATATAAGTGAAGCACTAGAGGAAAAATTATATAGCTCAAAAGATATAAGTGAAGCACATAGAGTATTCTAATAAATTCCAATTCATGTGTGTCTCTCTCAAAAGGTGTGTACACCAAGGATGATTGTGGTAAACTAAAAAGCAAAGACTCAAATCATACAAGACGCTACAAGAAAAACGCACATCATGTGGCGAATAAAAATATAGCTCCAAGTAAAGTTACCGTTGAACGAAGACAAAAGAGGGGATGCCTTCCGGGGCATCCCCAAGCTTAGGCTTTTTGGTGTCCTTGGATTTTACCTTGGGGTGCCTTGGGCATCCCCAAGCTTAGGCTCTTGTCACTCCTTGTTCCATAATCCATCAAATCCTTACCCAAAACTTGAAAACTCCACAACACAAAACTTAAAAGAAAATCTTCATGTGCTCCGTTAGTAAAAGAAAACAAACCACCACTTCAAGGTACTGTAATGAAGTCATTCTTTATTTATATTGGTGTTAAACCTACTGTATCCCAACTTCTCTATGGTTTATAAACTCTATTACTAGCCATAGATTCATCAAAATAAGCAAACAACACACGAAAAACAGAATCTGTCAAAAAACAGAACAGTCTGTAGTAATCTGTAGGTCTCGACCACTTATGGAACCCCAAAAATTTTAAAATAAATTGCTAGACGTGCGGAATTTATCTATTAATCATCTGCAAAAGAATTAACTAAATATCACTCTCCAGTAAAACATGGCAATAATTCTTGCGAGAGCTAAAGTTTCTGTTTTTTATCGCACGATCAAAAAGACTTTCCCCAAGTTTTCCCAATGGTTCTAGTTGGCACAATGATAGAGGCGAAGGTGTCCCGATGTTTCGATGAGATAGATATTGTGTTTTGTGGGAGTCGACTTTGACGATCCGACTATGAATGTGCGAAGATGTCGCGCCTTAGCAATTGCTAAACCAACTTCCGAGGGTTATTGACCACGCCGGAGCACGATCAACCTGACCACGAGGGTCTATTTCCTGCGAGCAAACGAAGAACAAGCAAAAAACTGAGATTGCAATCTGGATATTATGAATAAAAGAGGAAAGCTTAATTAATGAAGGTGGGATTCTGTGACGTCTTGGTATGGTCATTGGACACAAACGAAGTACGCGAAGTTGCAGCTATGACGAATTTTTAATCTAAACAAAACCCAAAGTCTAAACGATGCCCTAAGGGTTGTATATATGGAGGAAGAGGGGGTAATTTCGTGGCCCTTGGAGAAGGTGTCCGAAAGCAACCCTAACTCTTGTTTCCCCACACATACGGACTCTAAAAACAGCATTTACTTAAGTATTTCGAAAATACATCACTACACCACGACACTACATTCCCTACCGACGTGTGTTGGCAAAAGTCACTTTCGCCGACCGACTACAGGTCGAGAAAACTTCTATCGAACTGTCGGTCGGTAATACTCACGTGTACCACCCAACAGTCGGTCGGAAATGCTGAAGTGTGTAGCATCAAACCGTTGGTCGGTAAAAGGTGCAGTACTATCGAACTGTTGGTCGGCAAATAATGCCGACCGATCGTGGGTCGCCAGTTGGGCCAACCAAAATATCCGCGCGCGTGCCTGGGAAACTTAGGGCGCGAAGCCCATCCAAAATTTACCGCCCCTCATCCCGCAGCCCAGAGCCCACCCTAATCTTCCCCTATCTCTCCGCCCTCTCTCCCTTATCTCTTTCTCTCCCAATCTGAGCGGCGGCGGCGGCGGCTCCCATCCTCTTCCTCCACTCCTCTCCCTCAGATTGAGCTCCGCCCCGAAGGAAAGGGTACGCGGCCGTCGATCTGTGTGCGTCTAGCCATGGAGGGCTCGCCCCTCTCGCGCGCCTCGTCCGCACGGAGCGCTAGCAGCCCACACGGCGTAGATCCACTATCCCTGCGTCCGCCCCACACCGGCCACCGGTGACTGCCACACTATTCCATTCCTCCCCAAGCCTGCCGCACGCGACGGCCAATGCTGCCATGCCGTTTTTCTGCAGCCAGACCGCCACCCCTACCCTCACGCTCCGGGCAGAGGCTCGTTCTTCTTGGTGGTGACTACGCGTTCCTCCCGGTCGTGGCGCTCTGCCCGCTGTGTTGCCTTTCTCCAAGCGGCTGTGCCCTTCGACCCCTACCTGTAATCAGTGAGTCCTTCCTGTTTTCTTTGAATTTTGATGTGCAACTGTAGTTTCTCCATTTGTCTTGAATTCCCTCAGATCCCTGTGGGTCAGTTACTTAGTTTGTAGTAGAACTACACATCTTTCCTAGACCTCCATTAAATTAGTTTTTCTTACTAGGTCATAGTTGTTTGATTATTGGCAAACAATCATTCTTTACCTATCCTTTTTGCATCCGAAGATTGATCCGACAACAGAGAGTTGAAGCTGCAAAGAAGTGTGATGAGGAAAAAGCCGGTACACCACTACTCTTTGTAATATTTGGGAGAGGATGACTAATCTAATATTGCCAAGATATACGTTTGTTGTCCTTGACCTGATTTTGATGGCACTCAATTTATTTCTGCTTGGAGTTGGTTTGTATTGTTTCTGCAAACAATTGTTTGAACTTGTAAATAATAGTTGGTCACAAGTCATATGGGTACAGTGCATCATAACAACTCTACCCCTACACAATATACATCCCATTACTTATTTTTTTTGGTATGATAAGTTGAGAAACAACTTGTTTTGTTGTTTTCTGATGTGAACTACATTATATGGACCTTTCACTCGATTATGTGCTATTTTTTTTACTATAATTGACATGTTGATATGTCATTCTAGAATTTTGTTGCTTCTGTTGGAACCTAATTTTCAATTTTACACCTTGCAGAATTTATGACTGACAGATTACATGCTGGTTTCTTACTGCTTAGGTTTCGACATTTGAACAAATCATATACTGGAGATTATTATAATAGAAGGTAAACTTACCAAGCGAACAGAGCGAACAATACTTGTGTTAGTGTTTTCTAGTCTGTTGCATGCGCATTGTGGTCACTACTGTCAATCCATGGAAATTTAAATGTATAGTGATGGATTAAACAAATGGAACCTATATCCTGACTTGCCACTACTATACTATAGCTTCTGAAACACTTGTATGCACGGATAGTTTCTCTTTTATCATAACTGAAACATTATAAAGATAAACCTCACTCAGTTTTTAAGTGGGGAAGGGAAAGCTTCAAGATATTGCATTTAAAACATTGATATCTATTTGAAAATTAATTCATGTGCATACCTCCTGGATCCTATCATTATCATGTCTCTATTTCTCTTGTTCAAGAGAAGTGTGAAACAAAGCACTCGTATGCACAGATAGTTTCTCTTTTATCATAACTGAAACATTATAAAGATAAATCTCACTTAGTTTTTAAGTGGGGAAGGGAAAGCTTCAAGTTATTGCATTTAAAACACTGATATCTATTTGAAAATTAATTCATGTGCATACCTCCTGGATCCTATCATTATCATGTCTCTATTTCTCTTGTTCAAGAGAAGCGTGAAACAAAGCACTCATATTCACAGTAGCACATACAGTTATTCTATGCTATCAGAAATAAGGTCGTTAATATTCAGATATATGCATGTAAACTTGGCCGGTTAATCATCAAACACACACACACACAAACACCACGCTGGAAGGTGGTATTCATGGTTGATAGATGTCCCTATAAGATTGTACATTGTTCCTCTGATCCATTGCGAGGTATATAAATAATTCAATTTTGACTTTATTTTTTCAACTTAGTTCACCTAGTGTTGGATAAAAGTTGGACAGATGCACATAGGTAAGTCATATCCATATAATGCTTTTACAATCTGCCAATGGAACTTTAAATGATACGATTTACCAATTTCAACGATGTATATCAGCAGATTAAGTAAAAGCAGTGTTAGATATGAAATGAACTTAATTCAACCATTCTCTAGAAGAAAGTACCTATTTGTCATATGGGATGTTATCTTGTAGAACAACAATAGGGATTTGTTAACATTCGACCTTTATGCTGTACTTTTTCCATTTTGATTCGCCTACTGTTAATATCCTCTTCTTCAACTGACATATTCTTGCAAGCTATCACAATTTATGAAATATAATTACGAGCACTTAGCTTTTTTGAATTTTATATGCATACCAGAAGATTTACTCGTTACAAACATTAAACAGACGGACCTCTTTTTCAACAAGTTGTTTAAAATCCCACTGAGACAAAATAAAAGTGTGCTACTACTAATTACTATACTGGAACAGAATGTATGGTTGACATAAAGGCTATATTGGAATATTTTAGCTGTTGTGGTGTTCCTAATAACTTAAAACTGCTGTGAAGATGAACTGAACAATAGTACTCTTGAATTAGAGAGCAAGAAATTTCGAGTTAGTCTACTGTAGGGTAATAAAGTTCTTATATATGCTGCAAATCAGTTGCCTTGTGGTGTAATCACTGATGTCATGTTTCCATAAGTGAGCTGCTGTAATGACCTTAATAGTGCAAAGCTATGTTTTATATAAATTTGCCTATTCTTTCCAGAGTGCAGGGAAATGTATGAGGTGAATCAATTTTCCTATTCTGTTGTTGCTGCTATATTCAGGTGTATGTGGGTTTAAGATTGGCCACTAATTGTTGAACCAGGAGCTTTCCCTCGTTAGGAATATAAGCTGAAACTTTCCCATTGCCTTGATTCTTTGTAGGAAAGACATACAAGATGACCAGGAACCATGAAGCTCGCAGTTTGCGTTAACTGTGTAATGGAGCGGACTATGAATCGCTGGACATGTGTCGATTAGCTATCATATATGGTTTCTCGGTCAAGTGGATACTCTGTGTAATGGAAGACGCGTGATTTGTAGGACATATATCTATTGGCTATCATTTTGTAAACCTATCCGGTCTCTCGATCACTGAACCATAAATGTTTCCTCTTAATTGGCTACCTCCTCCATTTGTGAGAAGTAATTAATGTGCTATTTTTGTTTGGTTTTGGTTTAATATTTTTGGAGTACATGCATGTTACTTTAATTTGATTGATATTGTACTGTAATGAGATATATTACTAGACGGACACTGTTTTGGTGAGGCAAATGCCAAATAATTGGTGGGTATTAAATGTTGATAGCCTAAAAAAATGTTGTCAAGCTGTTGGTCGGTAAAACAAACTCCCATCTGACCGTTGGTTGGGAAAGTTCCACGACAACCCCAATGGATTGTTGGTCGGGAAACAATATGCTGTCCCATAGTCAGTTGGGAAAGGCCCATGGCAGTCCAAACAGACTGTTGGTCGGGAAAGGCCCATGGTAGACCCAACAGAATGTTGGTCGGGAAAGGTACACCATAGCCGACAAGTAGTCGGTCAGGAAAGACATGTTGGTCGGGAAAGGGTTCTCCTGTCTGGACTTTCCCCAATAGACAGTGTCGGTCGGCAATAGTCTTTCCCGACCAACTGTCTATTGGCAAAACTTGTATTCCCGACCGACCTGGCTGTTGGGGATGTAGTGTTGTGGTGTAGTGCATGGGCTTGGCCCAATAATAAGGTGACGCAGCACCTAGAATAGCCTCTGGACAAAATTTATGAAGTGGCATCTTGTACATTTCGTCCAAGGCTTCATGCACTCCTTATGGTGGCTTCAAAGTCCTGAAATCATCACTTGTAACTCCGTTCTTGATCCCCTTGCGCATGCCATCATCTCCATGCTTGAACTTGCTCCAAGGTTCATCTTTCTTGTCCAAGATAGGCCCTTCATTTGTAAGAAAAACAAATGTATCCAATTTAGGCAGCATCATATTCTCATGAACATTAGAATCGTTACCAAGAAACGAAAGTGCCCGATAATTCAATTGGCGTGCGCGAGCTCTAGTAATTGGTCCAGTATGCATAGTAGCAGGGGCTGTGGGTCTAACAATGGTATTGATGTCCTCATCATCCTCCCCTTCTTGAAATGAAGTCGTTCTCGACGAAAGTTCATCATCCTCACCCAAATAAGGCGTCAAATCTGCAATGTTTAAAGTGGGACTAACCCCAAAATCTGCAGGCAGCTCAAGTTTATATGCATTATTATTTATTTTCTCCAACACCTTAAAAGGACCATCAGCACGTGGCAATAACTTTGATTTGCGCAAATTAGGAAATCTATCCTTACGCAAATGTAACCAAACAAGATCTCTAGGTGCAAACACAACATGTTTTCTACCCTTATCTCTAGCAAGTTTATATTTATCATTCATACGCTCAATGTTTTCCTTAGTGAACTCATGCATTTTTAAAATCAATTCAGCACGTTCTTTCACATCAAAATTAAACTTCTCCGAAGATGGAAGAGGCAACAAATCAATAGGTGCACGAGGTAGGAAACCATACACAATTTCAAAAGGGCACATCTTAGTAGTAGAATGCAATGAACGATTATAAGCAAATTCAATATGAGGCAAGCATTATTCCCACATTTTCTTATTATTCCTCAAAACAGCCCTAAGCATAGTAGACAATGTTCTATTGACTACTTCAGTTTGTCCAGCAGTTTGGGGGTGACAAGTAGTACTAAAAAGCAGTTTAGTCCCCAACTTAGCCCATAAACATCTCCAAAAGTGGCTAAGAAATTTAGTATCACGATCTGAAACAATAGTATTTGGCACACCATGCAAGCAAATAATTTCTCGAAAGAACAAATCAGCAACATTAACAACATCATCACTTTTATGACATGGTATAAAGTGTGCCATTTTCGAGAACCTATCCACGACAACAAATATGCTATCCCTCCCCTTCTTTGTTCGAGGTAAACCTAAAACAAAGTCCATAGATATATCCTCCCAAGGAACACTAGGTACAGGCAAAGGCATATATAAACCATGAGGATTGAGTCGTGACTTAGCTTTTTGACATATAGTGCACCGAGCAACAAAACGCTCAACATCCCGTCTCATCTTTGGCCAAAATAAATGTGTAGCAAGTATATCCTCCGTCTTCTTGATGCCAAAGTGTCCCATTAATCCTCCTCCATGCGCCTCCTGCAACAACAAAAGACGAACAGAGCTAGCTGGAATGCATAGCTTGTTTGCACGAAACACAAATCCATCGTTAAGAACGAACTTGTTCCAAGTTCTCCCTTCCTTACAATTCTGCAATACATCTTTAAATTCAGCATCATGCACATATTGATCTTTGATGGTCTCCAAACCATATATTTTAAAGTCAAGTTGTGAAAGCATAGTATAACGACGGGATAATGCATCCACAATAACATTTTCTTTACCCTTCTTGTGTTTAATGACATAAGGGAAAGTCTCAATGAATTCAACCCATTTAGCATGTCGACAGTTTAGTTTTTCTTGACTTTTAATGTGTTTCAAAGATTCATGATCAGAATGTATAACAAATTCCTTGGGCCATAAATAATGTTGCCATGTTTCTAAGGTCCGAACAAGAGCATATAATTCTTTATCATAAGTAGAATAGTTCAGACTAGGCCCACTCAATTTTTCAGAAAAGTATGCAACAGGTTTGCCATCTTGTAATAACACACCTCCTAATCCAATTCCACTAGCATCACATTCAAGCTCAAAACTCTTATTAAAATCATGAAGTTGGAGTAAAGGAGCATGTGTCAACTTATCTTTCAATACCGTGAAGGCTTCTTCCTGTGCGGTACCCCAAACAAAAGGCAAATCCTTCTTTGTAAGCTCGTTGAGAGGTGCAGCAATGGTGCTGAAATCTCTCACAAAACGGCTATAGAAACCAGCGAGGCCAAGGAAACTCCTCACTTGTGTGACCGTTTTGGGCTGTGGCCAACTCTCAATAGATTCAATCTTAGCTTTATCAACTTCAATTCCCTGTGGAGTAACAACATAGCCAAGAAAAGATACTCGGTCGGTGCAAAAGGTGCACTTTCCAACGTTACCAAACAAACATGCATCACGTAGAGCAATAAAAACAACACGTAAATGTTCCAAATGTTCCTCCAAAGATTTGCTATAAATCAATATGTCATCAAAGTAAACTACCACAAATCGTCCAATGAAAGCACGTAAAACTTCGTTCATTAATCTCATGAAAGTACTAGGTGCATTAGTTAACCCAAAGGGCATGACTAACCACTCATATAATCCAAACTTAGTTTTAAATGTTGTTTTCCATTTATCTCCCAATTTCATATGAATTTGATGGTATCCACTATGCAAATCAACTTTGGAGAATATTGTAGAGCCACTCAATTTATCAAGCATATCATCTAGCCTAGGAATAGGATGATGATAACAAATAGTAATATTATTAATGCCTCTACAATCAACACACATACGTGATGTACCATCCTTTTTAGGCACTAGTATAATAGGAACAACACAAGGACCAAGAGATTCACGTATATAACCTTTGTCGAGCAGCTCTTGTACTTGACGCATAATCTCCTTCGTCTCCTCTGGATTGGTATGTTATGGTACATGGTTGGGTAATGATGCACCGGGAATTAAGTCAATTTGATCCTTAATCCCTCGAATAGGTGGTAATCCCAGTGGCACGCCTTGTGGAAAGACATCAGCGAACTCCTGCAAAATGTTAGTGACAGTAGGAAGCAAAGAGGAAGGCACATCCTCGAATGAAAATAATGCTTCTTTGCACACAAAAGCATAGCAAACAGATTTGCTGAAATCTAGATCATCAATATCAGATTTAGTGGCAAGTAAACATGCACTTTTCAATTTAATTTCAAAAACAACATTCGATGGTTTATTATTAGGCTTCATGTGTTGATCAAATTCTTTTGCCACAATCTGATTTTCACTCATATTTTGCTCCTGTTTTGCTTTATTAGCTCTATTAATATCATCTTTCAAAATGGAATCAGGTGTCATAGGAAGCAAAGTAATATTTTTGTCCTTATGAACAAGAGTATGCCGATTGTTTCTACCGTGGTGTACATAATTTTTATCAAATTGACATGGTCTACCAAGTAATAAGGAACATGCTTGCATAGGTACCACATCACAATCAACATAATCAGCATATGTAGAGATACTAAAGTGCACATGAACAGTACGTGTTACCTTAACCTCGCCGCTGTTGTTGAACCATTGGATGTAGTAAGGATGTGGATGTGGTCTTGTGGTGAGAGATAGCTTCTCCACCATCTCCATGCTAGCCAAGTTGTTGCAGCTCCCTCCATCTATGATGACGCGAACAGAACGTTCCTTCACAACTCCCTTTGTATGGAACAAATTATGCCTCTGATTTTGCTCAGCTTGTGTAACCTGCACACTCAAAACATGTTGAGCAACTAAACATTCATACCTGTCAGCATCTTTAGCAGGCATGTACTGCGTCTCATGATCAGAATCATCTCCACCGTGTTCTTCATGTGTAATAAGAGCCAAAGTCTCCTCATCATAGTCACTAGCGGACTCATACCCACCATCCTCAGTAGCAATCATCACATGCTGAGATTTGCATTCTCTCACAAAATGTCCTCTTCCCTTACAACGACGACAAATAATATCACTTGTGTGCCCTATTGATGCCATGGAAGAAGAAGAGCTCTGCGCAGGCCCGATAGGTGTGCTCTTGGCAGATAGTGGTGGTTGTGCCTGCTTTCTTGTATCACTGCTGGAGGTGGCACCTGATGGAGGTGCTGGTGTAGTGGAAGTAGAGGATGCACGTGGTGTCCATGATGAAGATCGACCCGCAGAAAAGTTAGTTCGCGCCAATGCCTGTCGATCCTGCACTTCACGTTCAGCTTTACAAGCAAGATGGAATAAACGATTGATATTAGTATACTCCTTATACTCTAGAATGGTCTGAATCTCTCTATTTAATCCACCCATAAAACGTGCAAGCGTAGCTTCATTCTCCTCAACAATACCACATCTAATCATGCCAGTTTGTAATTCCTGATAATATTCTTCTACATAATTTTTTCCTTGTCTTAAACGCTGCAATTTTTGAAGTAATTCATGTTGATAATATGGTGGAACCCAACAAGTATGCATAGCAGTTTTCAAAGTAGCCCAAGTAGTTGGAATAGGATATAATCTACAATGTTCAGACCAGCAAACACATGCGAAGCTAGTGAAAGCACAAACAGCAGCAGGAACACGTCTCTCCTCAGGATATTGTAAACATGTAAAACGTTGTTCAGTTTCGAATCCCAAGTAAGATATATATCAGGAACATATCTACCCTCAAATGGTGGAATATTCAATTTCAGTTTAGGAAGATGGTCATGATCTCGTACCTCATGTGGTGGTGCAGCCCTACCGTTGCGATGATATACCTGAGGACGACCTGGTGGTGGTGGTGCTGGTGGTTGCACGTAGTTCTGATTTTGATCAACCTCATCCTCGTAATGGTCCTCCACCTCTGTAGTAGCAGCAAGAGCGACATAAGCATCAACAACAGCACCAAAATTTTGCCCAGGGTCAATGGGAACACGCTGTGCTCGTCCCACTTGATTTGGAAAGCGACGTTATTGTTGTTGCTGTTGTTGTTGTTATAGAGGTGCGTTAGGGGCAGCCGGTGGTGGTGGTGGAAGACGCGCGAGCAATTCATTAAACTTGTTATCGAGCTTTGTTTCGAACGTCTTGTCCATGCCATCTATCTTCTCCATGGCATCTTCAGATCTGTTTAGCACATCTTGCACCTGTCCACTCATCATTTGTTGAATTTATCATGCAACTCCTTATTCGTCATGTTCTCCCAGTCAGTCTCATCGGCTTGTGATCCTGCCATGGTTAGCAGCAATAGAAACACACAAGAATATGATCCTACAGACTACTAACAAGAGGTGGTGGTGGGTGTCACAAATCCATCAAGCAAATCTCAATTTCTTACCAGTTCTTACCCAGCAGCAGGCAGTGATCGGCAACCATCGTAGTTAAAACTCTCAAAGCTTGGATAGAGCGATTACCAGGGAAAATCAAACGCACGACGTAGATGTATGTGGAGCTGGGAAGGCTTATAATATGGTAGCAAAAGGGGTCAGCAATAATCAATTCAGAGATGCAAAGTTGAATAAATGCTCAACGACGGTACTGTGCTGGTCCTAAGGCTAGACCATGCTAGAGACGTGAGCCTAGAACACTAACAAAATCACGGCACTGCACGTAAACAAGGGAAAAGCACACTCTGGGACTTTTTTTCACTCTGTTTTTGTTTGGCGCTCCTCTTTTTTTTGCGAAAAATCACTATAATGGCGAGTGTCTCAAAACTCTTCCCTCGTCAAATTGACAGGATGGCCACGAAATTCTTTTTGGACTTTTTTTCCGGAAATTAGGGCAACGACGACGAAAAAGTGCGACAAAAAATCACT
The DNA here is from genome assembly GCF_003073215.2 of Triticum urartu. Lineage (NCBI taxonomy): Eukaryota > Viridiplantae > Streptophyta > Magnoliopsida > Poales > Poaceae > Triticum > Triticum urartu. The sequence continues at coordinate 199,256,758 of NC_053026.1, read as the reverse complement.
ATGATGGCACGTGGCTCAAAAGACTCGGAAAAGCCTAAAAATAGGATAGGGAAAAAATATTTTTGCCTGTGAAAATTTTGGCCTAAAAACTGCCCGGGGGTCTCCAGATTTTTTTTTCAAAACCTACTCAGGCAAGGAAACACGAAACGGAAATTAGACGAATCTCGAAAACAAACCTAATATGAAAGGAACTCGGATTGGTGGTGGATATATGGTGGTAGGATATGGCAGCGGTGGTGGTATATGGATACGGATTGGTGGTGGTATATGGATACGAATTGGTGGTGGTATATGGATACGGATTGGTGGTGGTATATGGATACGGATTATGATGGTATATGGAGACGGATCGATGGCGAATAAGCGGTGGTGGTAGATGGCAGGGGCGATGATGATGGTGCAGCGGCGGCGTGACAACTTATGACCAGAACTCGGAACTCTAAAAGACTAGACTCTAAGACCAGCAACTACACACGACGATGCAACCGCAAATTCAACAAAGCAAAATACTGAAAAGACTATGCAAAGGCTCAGATTGGTTTGGATATGATGAACTAACCCTAATTTTTTTTGGCTTTTTTCGTGGACTGTAGGTATGAAGAACAGACTCGATCTAAATTACGAAGAACTGTAAAATCTCACCGAGCAACCTGGAAATCTGAAACCACTTGATAGAGGCGAAGGTGTCCCGATGTTTCGATGAGATAGATATCGTTTCCTGTGGGAGTCGACTTTGACGATCCGACTACGAACGCGCGAAGACGTCGCGCCATAGCAATCGCTAAACCAACTTCCGAGGGTTATTGACCACGCCGGAGCACGATCAACCTGACCACAAGGGTCTATTTCCTGTGAGCAAACAAAGAACAAGCAAGAAACTGAGATTGCAATTTGGATATTGCGAATGAAAGAGGAAATGTTTATTAATGAAGGTGGGGTTCTGTGACGTCTTGGTCTGGTCGTTGGACACAAACGAAGTACGCAAAGTTGCAGCTATGGTGAACTTTTAATCTAAACAAAACCCAAAGTCTAAACGACGCCCTAACGGCTGTATATATGGAGGAAGAGGGGGGAATTTTGTGGCCCTTGGAGGAGGTGTCCGAAACCAACCCTAACTCTTGTTTCCCATACATACGAACTCTAAAAACAGCCTATACTTAAGTATTTCGAAAATACATGGGCCTGGCCTAATAATAAGGTGACGCAGCACCTACAATAGCCTCTGGAAAAAATTTATGAAGTGTCATCTTGTATATTTCGTCCAAGGCTTCATGCACTCCTTATGGTGGCTTCAAAGTCCTGAAATCATCACTTGTAACTCCGTTCTTGATCCCCTTGCGCATGCCATCATCTCCATGCTTGTACTTGCTCCAAGGTTCATCTTTCTTGTGCAAGCTAGGCCCTTCATTTGTAACAAATGTATCCAATTTAGGCAGCATCATATTCTCATGAACATTAGAATCGTTACCAAGAAATGAAAGTACCCGATAATTCAATTGGCGTGCGCGAGCTCTAGTAATTGGTCCAGTATGTATAGCTACAGGGGCTGTGGGTGTAACAATGGTATTGATGTCCTCATCACACAAACACTAATTAAACACAAAAAACATAACCAAAACAGAGGCTAGATGAATTATTTATTACTAAACAGGAACAAAAAGCAAGGAACGAAAATAAAAATTGGGTTGCCTCCCAACAAGCGCTATCGTTTTAACGCCCCTAGCGAGGCATGATGATTTCAATGATGCTCACATAAAAGATAAGAATTGTAACATAAAGAGAGCATCATGAAGAATATGACTAGCACATTTAAGTCTAACCCACTTCCTATGCATAGGGATTTTGTGAGCAAAAAACTTATGGGAACAAGAATCAACTTTCATAGGAAGGTAAAACAAGCATAACTTCCAGATTTTAAGCACATAGAGAGGAAACTTGATATTATTGCAATTCCTACAAGCATATGTTCCTCCCTCATAATAATTTTCAGTAGCATCATGAATGAATTAAACAATATAACCATTTCATAAAGCATTCTTTTCATGATCTACAAGCATAGAAAAGTTACTACTCTCCACATAAGCAAAATTCTTCTTATTCAGAATAGTGGGAGTATCATAAGAAACTCGAATACTATAAATTGTTTCCACATTGAAAGAATAATTCATAAAAAGGGTAATCATAATCATGACAAGTTTTATAAATATAATCATCACTACTTTTTATAGCATAAGTGTCATCACAATAATCATCATAAGTAGCAACTTTGTTCTCATCATAATCGATTGAAACCTCTTCCAAGATAGTGAAATCATTACTAAATAAAGTCATGACCTCTCCAAATCCACTTTCATAATTATCACAATAAGATTCAACACCCTCCAAAATAGTGGGATCATTACTTCCTTAAGTTTACACTCATCCCACTTTCATCAATATAGTCATCATAGGTAGGGGGCATGCTATCATCATAACAAATTTGCTCATCAAAACTTGGGGGACAAAAAATATCATCTTCATCAAACATAGCATCCCCAAGCTTGTGGCTTTGCATATCATTAGCATCATGGATATTCAAAGAATTCATACTAACAACATTGCAATCATGCTCATCATCCCAAGATTTAGTGCCAAACATTTTAATGCATTCTTCTTCTAACACTTTGGCACAATTATCGGAATCCTTATTTTCATGAAAGATATTAAAAAGATGAAGCATATGAGGTAACCTTAATTCCATTTTGGTTTTCTTTTATAAACTTAACTAGTGATAAAACAAGAAACTAAAATATTTGATTGCAAGATCTAAAGATATACCTTCAAGCGCTAACCACCCCAGCAACGGCGCTACAAAAGAGCTTGATGTCTACTACACAACCTTCTTCTTGTAGATGTTGTTGGGCCTCCAAGTGCAGAGGTTTGTAGGACAGTAGCAAATTTCCCTCAAGTGGATGACCTAAGGTTTATCAATCCGTGGGAGGCATAGGTTGAAGATGGTCTCTCTCTAGCAACCCTGCAACCAAATAACAAAGAATCTCTTGTGTCCCCAACACACCCAATACAATGGTAAATTGTATAGGTGCACTAGTTCGGCGAAGAGATGGTGATACAAGTGCAATATGGATAGTAGATAATGGTTTTTGTAATCTGAAAATATAAAAACAGCAAGGTAGCAAGCGGTAAAAGTGAGCACAAACGGTATTGCAATGCGTTGAAACAAGGCCTAGGATTCATACTGTCACTAGTGCAAGTTCTCTCAACAATAATAACATAACTAGATCATATAATTATCCCTCAACATGCAACAAAGATTCACTCCAAAGTCACTAATAGCAGAGAACGAATGAAGAGATTATGGTAGGGTACAAAACCACCTCAAAGTTAACCTTTCTGATCGATCTATTCAAGAGTCCGTAGTAAAATAACGCGAAGCTATTCTTTCTGTTCAATCTATCCTAGAGTCCGTACTAGAATAACACCTTAAGACACAAATCAACCAAAACCCTAATGTCACCTAGATACTCCAATGTCACCTCAAGTATCCATGGGCATGATTATACGATATGTATCACACAATCTCAGATTCATCTATTCAACCAACACAAAGAACTTCAAAAAGAGCCCCAAAGTTTCTACCGGAGAGTCAAGACGAAAACGTGTGCCAACCCCTATGCATAAGTTCACGAGGTCACGGAACTCGCAAGTTAATCACCGAAACATACATCAAGTGGATCAGATGATATCCCATTGTCACCACAGATAAGCACGTGCAAGACATATATCAAGTGTTCTCAAATCCTTAAAGACTCAATCTGATAAGATAACTTCAAAGGGAAAACTCAATCCATTACAAGAGAGTAGAGGGGGAGAAACATTATAAGATCCAACTATAATAGCAAAGCTTGCGATACATCAAGATCGTGCCAACTCAAGAACATGAGAGAGAGAGAGAGATCAAACACATAGCTACTAGTACATATCCTCAGCCCCGAGGGTGAACTACTCCCTCCTCGTCATGGAGAGCGCCAGGATGATGAAGATGGCCACCGGAGAGGGATTCCCCCCCCTCCGGCAGGTTGCCAGAACGGGTCTAGATTGGTTTTCGGTGGCTATGGAGGCTTCTGGCGGCGAAACTCCCGATCACTTCTGCTCCCCGATGTTTTTAGGGTATATGGACATATATAGGCGAAAGAAGTCGGTCAGGGGAGCCACGAGGGCCCATGAGGGTGGGGGCGTGCCCAGGGGGCAGGCGCGCCTCCCAACCTCATGGCCACCTTGAAGCTTCCCTGATGTCTACTCCAAGTCTCCTGGATTGCTTCCATTCCAAAAATAACTCTCTCGAAGGTTTCATTCTGTTTGGACTCCGTTTGATATTCCTTTTCTTCGAAACACTGAAATAGGCAAGAAAACAACAATTTGTACTGGGCCTCCGGTTAATAGGTTAGTCCCAAAAATAATATAAAAGTGTATAATAAAGCCCATAACATCCAAAATAGATAATATAATAGCATGGAACAATAAAAAATTATAGATACGTTGGAGATGTATCAGCATCTCCAAGCTTAATTCCTGCTCGTCCTCGAGTAGGTAAATGATAAAAACAGAATTTTTGATGTGGAATGCTACCTAACATATTTATCCATGTAATTCTCTTTATTGTGGCATGAATATTCAGATCCATAAGATTCAAGACAAAAGTTTAATATTGACATAAAATAATAATACTTCAAGCATACTAACAAAAAAATCATGTGTTCTCGAAATAACATGGCCAAAGAAAGCTATCCCTACAAAATCATATAGTCTGGCTATGCTCTATCTTCATCACACAAAATATTTAAATCATGCGCAACCCCGATGACAAGCCAAGCAATTGTTTCATACTTTTGATGTTCTCAAACTTTTTCAATCTTCACACAATACATGAGCGTGAGCCATGGATATAGCACTGTAGGTGGAATAGAATGGTGGTTGTCGGTGTCAAAACCGGCGGATCTCGGGTAGGGGGTCCCGAACTGTGCGTCTAGGCCGGATGGTAACAGGAGGCAAGGGACATGAAGTTTTACCCAGGTTCGGGCCCTCCCGATGGAGGTAAAACCCTACGTCCTGCTTGATTAATATTGATGATATGGGTAGTACAAGAGTAGATCTACCACGAGATCAGAGAGGCTAAACCCTAGAAGCTAGCCTATGGTATGATTGTTGATGTGTATGTTGTCCTACGGACTAAAACCCTCCGGTTTATATAGACACCGGATAGGGTTAGGGTTACATAGAGTCGGTTATAATGGTAGGAGATCTGAACATCCGTATCGCCAAGCTTGCCTTCCACGCCAAGGAAAGTCCCTTCCGGACATGAGACGGAGTCTTCAATCTTGTATCTTCATAGTCCAGGAGTCCGGCTGAAGGTATAGTTCGGCTATCCGAACACCCCCTAATCCAGGACTCCCTCAGTAGCCCCTGAACCAGGCTTCAATGACGACGAGTCCGGCGCGCAAATTGTCTTCGGCATTGCAAGGCGGGTTCCTCCTCCAAGTACTTCATAGAAATTTTGAACACAAAGATAGTGTCCGGCTCTGCAAAATAAGTTTCCACATATTGCCATAGAGAGAATAATATTTACACAAATCTAATCTGCTGACGTATTCCGTAGTGTGACATCACACCACAGCCAAGCTTTTATTCGAACCGTTTTACTGTCCCATCTTAGCGCGTTATGCGAGGTAGTTTCCTTGGCATGTCTTGTTAAAGCAGAGATCATGTCCCCTTATTCCGGGATTCTCATCAATACGGGCGTGGGTAACCCAACCGCGCCATAGATTACGGCGCTTGGAGATAAGCGAGTTTTACCAGGCTGGTGGGGACACGTAGTTGCGTCCATCCATATAAGGGGATAAGGATCCACCTTTTCACCCACGCCTTCTTCCTCCTTTACCTATCCATTCTTGCATACTCGAGCTCCATCGCCCAAGTCCGCACTACCACCTCAACCTTCTCCAGTCATGTCTGGAGGGGGAGGCAAGTGGATGGTCTCCTCCGTCAAGGAGGGACACATCAAAAAGCTGAGGAAGGCCAGATATCTGTCTAGCGACATCGTGCACCGGCTTCCCAAAAGGGGCAGCTCATCCCCACTCCTAGGCCCCATGAGAGGGTGGTATTCCTCCCCCATTTCCTCCGCCGACTGGGCTTCCCTCTGCATCCATTTGTCCGGGGGATCATGTTCTACTATGGCCTGGATTTCCACGATCTGGCCCCGAACTTCGTCCTCAACATCTCGGCGTTCATCGTCGTGTGCGAGGCGTTCCTCCGCATCCGCCCCCATTTTGGCCTATGGCTTAAGACTTTCAACGTCAAGCCGAAGGTGGTGCGCGGCAGCCAGGCGGAGTGCGGCGGTGCCATGGTTGGCAAGATGGCCAACGTCCTGTGGCTCGAGGGCTCCTTTGTGGAGACCCTGAAGGGGTGGCAATCATGGTGGTTTTACGTCACCGAGCCGCGCGACGCCGAATGGGTCGCACCCCCTAAGTTACGATCTGGCCCCCCTACGCGGCTCACGTCCTGGAAGGAGACGGGCCTATCATGGGGTAACCAAAAGGAGGTGACCGGACTGCAAACAGGCACCCAATCCCTGGTGAACAAGCAGCTCAGGCTTGTCAACGTAGTCCAGGTTATGCTCATCCGCCTGATCCTCCCGTGTCAACGACGGGCCTTCAATCTGTGGGAGTTCGACCCGACGCAGCGTCAAACTCTAAACAGGCTCTTCGACACGATGTACGAAGATGCCTGGAGGATGCTTTTCAAGGGCGCCGAGGCTCCTACACCCGCTACCGAGGATCGCAGATTCAGCGTGCAGCGTCACGCGCTCGCGGTAAGCTGTTTTTTCCTTTTACAGGGTATCAGTTTTCCATAGTTTGACTCTATGCGGGATCTAAACTCCCTTACCTTTGACAGGATTGGCAGGCGAAGTCCGGACGGATCGACTGTCCGGCGCCTTTGCCCGAAGGCCCAGCGGACGCTCAATTGGCGAAGCTGCTGGTTCCGACACCCTATGTGGTGTCGGAGAAGAGGGCCAAGAAGAAGGCCATGGGGACTCGAAAAGAGTGCCCGACGCCTGGAGGTGTCGGATTCACCATCCGACGAATCCGAGGCGCACTCCTCCCATGAAGACGAGGAGGAGGAAGAAGAGACCCCTCCCCCTCCAGCGGGGGAAGGGAAGAAAAGGAAGGCCGCCCCAACTGGGGAGGCCGAAGGGTCCAAGAAGGGGAAAACCCTTTCTCCGGACTACTCCACCGACACCGATGATGGCAGAGAGGAGTGGGCGCCCAGGGCCAAGCCCCTGGCGAAATCGTAAGTATCTGGATACCAAAGTAATTCATAGTATTCGTTTATTGCACAACTTTCCCTTATGTTGAATGCGTTTATGCAGCCCACCCAAAGGCCGGCTCGACGCGTCGTCGAGCGGCTCACTGGACTCGTCGGACGTGAACTCACTTCTGACGGCTTCCTCCCCCGCCCTACGGACGACACCGAAGTGTTGTCCCAACAGGTTCCAATCCGGGAGGAGGTGGTCCTGGAGGCGCTGCAAGGCGACCTCCCGGACTCCAGGAGTAAAGGGGATGAAACCCCCCAGGGCTCCAAGTCTGGCCCTAGGCCGGACACCGTTCCGGAAACTTCAAAGGTTCCAGAGTCCGGCGGGGGACCTCCTTCCAAGAGGAGCAAGCCCGCCGTGCCGGTGACCTCCGTCCAACCGAAGGCGCCGGGCAATATGTTGGAGGTGCTCCAAGGTGCCTCCATCGACCAGGGGCACTGCACTATTATGAGTGCGGTGATCCAGAAGGTTCAGTCCGCCAAGAGCGGACTGACTGAAGCTTGTACAAGCCTTTTAACAGGCTTTGAGGTAAGTAAAGAATGCGTAAATAATAGTACCGCATAGACAGTAGCCCCTGATGCTCTGTTTGGCGTTTGGGAAGAAAAGCCGAATAGAGGATCAAATAGAATTCGCAGGAGTCTAACAAAAATGAGTCAATATGCATGTGCAGGCTACCCTGCTTGCATCCGCCGCACTGACTGCGGAAGTGGACACGCTAAAGCAGGACCTCGAAAGGTCCAAGCAAGAGCTCGAGCGTGCCAAGAAGCAGCTCGAGGACAATGAAGGTAAGAAATACCTTGTTAAAAAATATATATATAAAAAAGGTGTAATTGCTAAAAATGACAGGATTATCGTGGCTATTGTAGGGGCCATGTCTGAGGTGGCGACCCTTAAGCAAGCGCTGGATGAGGCCGAGAAGAATTCGGCCTCGGAGCGCACCGAGCGGGAGAAGTATGAGGCCGAGGTTGGCAAGGTGCGGCAAGAGCTCCAGGCTCTCACGGAAAAACATGAGAGTTTGGAGCGTGACTCGAAGACGCAAGCGTCTGAGCTTGCGGTGGCTATTGAAAATGCCAAATCTGCCAAGGCCGAATCCCAGAAGTCCGTCCAGGAGTTGGATGAGGTGAAGAAGATAGCGGCGGGTAAGGAATTCTTTATGCAAAGCAAGCACTTAAACGCGAGTTACCTGTTACTTACCCGAATCCGGAGCTCTCCAGGAGCGTTGACAGGTCTTCCACGGAGTGTATCCGATGCCGCCGTATTCTATCGAGCCGAGGAGGGCAGCTCGACGGAGAAGGTGTTCTGGTCTCAGTATGCTGAGGCCGGACACCCCGTGCCCCTGAGCGACCAGCTGAAGCAACTGGTCGAGCTCCACAAGGCGGCCGAACAGGCCATGAAGGGCCTCGTAGTTCGGCTGTGGCCTGGAGAGGCTCTGCCTGGGAGCTATTTTGGGCTGGTGCGACGGCTGGTGGAGGCCTGTCCAAGGCTTGAAGACATCAAGCGCTCCGTCTGCATTGAAGGTGCCCGTAGGGCCCTTGCCCGTGCTAAGGTGCACTGGGGCAAGCTGGATGCGGAGAAGCTTGTGAAGGACGGGCCACCGCCGGGGAAAGAGCATCGCAAGCCCGAGAATTATTATAAGAATGTTCTGAAGGGTGCCCGCCTTGTTGCGGATGAATGTACCAAGGATGTATTTTTTGAGTAAAACCCGCTCGTGTTATCCTGTGCGCTGAAAACTTGTTCATATGCGGTAAGCAATGCTACTTGAATTTAAAATATTACCTTCTGTGCGGTTGTTTATCAATACTGAGAGATGGCGAGTCATCGCTTCTGTCCCCTTGCCGCTAGTGCTGGGGTGTTCGGGGATAAACCTAGGTGCTCTTTTTCCAATATTTGGGTCCTTCGAGGGAGGCGCTCAGCCCAACGAACGAGGCAATCGGACTATAATGCGTGAACACTCTCACTTAGCCATAGAATTCTATAATTTTAAATTTCAGCAAAGCCCCTAGTGTTCGGAAGACCGAGTTCGGGGCGCTATCCACGCCTTGGCCGGACAGAGCCGACTCCTCGCCCTAAGTGGCATAAGTCTTTAGGGACTCGAAAAAACCTCTCGAAAAGCGACCAGCTCTCGCTTCATCATGACAGTCAGTTTTAGCTTTCTCCACTGAGGTGCTCGGCCCAGCTCAACTGGGGCACAATCGCAGTGGTTCTCCTAGTGCTACCTTAGCCGATATAGCGGAACGTAAGGCACCAAAACATAGGAGCCAGGCAAACCCAACTATTGACCCAAAACATGATTCGGAGCCGATGCATATAGTGCAATAAGTTCGGGGTGCCGCACTTGTGAAAGTGTTCGGACTTCTCACACCATATTGAGGGGTGCTAAAAGCCCCTGGCGTATTTTGGCCGTACCAAGTTGTACGGGTGCAACATGTCATGAAGGAACATTTATTTATAAAAAGATAATGCAAAAATAGACAAAAGCTATGCATTGTTTATTAAAAATAGCTGCGATCAAAGCAGAATGATACAAGTAATGCGATAAATGAAAAGTTGGACTATTTAACATGTCTGCTCCAGGGGCAAGCTGCGGAATAGTATGCGAAACAGGTATACTGCTCGTGATAGAGACCACCTGGGATTTCCGTAATGCGGCATGGCTTGTCTTCTTCCCTGGTCCATGCATCGTTTGTGCGGTAATTGAACTGCCGAACAAGCCTTCCGAAGAGTAGAGTCCTGGAAGTAAGAGAAAAGTAAAAAATCGGCAGCCCCTGGTGCAGTTTAAGCCGTGTTTTGGGCGTGCCGTGATGGTGCCCCTCCCCCTATGCCCATGGTATTTCCAGAGCGTAGTTATGGACGCGAAGTACTGGCGTCGCCTTTTTGCGAGGGTTGGGGTTGGGGCCGCATTGCTACGCTTGCTCGGAACATGCCAGGCGGTCTTGTTGTAGGTTACTCCGGGCGCACTTGATGGTGTCCGGACGTTTAATGGCCGGACTGGAGAACTGCCTGGAGAGGCTGCTTTGTACCTCCGCTGCAAGGGCCGCCGTGTGCTCCTCCATTCGGAGGGAGCGTTCGGTGTTTCCATTGACCGTAATTACTCCACGAGGGCCTGGCATCTTGAGCTTAAGGTATGCGTAGTGTAGTACCGCATTGAATTTGGCGAATGCAGTTCGCCCGAGTAGTGCGTGATAGCCACTGCGAAACGGGACTATATCGAAGATTAACTCCTCGCTTCGGAAATTATCCATAGATCCGAAGACCACTTCAAGTGTGACTGAGCCTATGCAGTTGGCCTCTACACCTGGTATTACGCCTTTAAACATCGTTTTGGTGGGCTTAATCCTCGAGGGATCTATGCCCATTTTCCGCACTGTATCCTGGTAAAGCAGGTTCAGGCTGCTGCCGCCGTCCATAAGGACTCTAGTGAGATGAAATCCGTCAATAATTGGGTCTAGAACCAATGCGGCGAATCCGCCATGACAGATGCTAGTGGGATGGTCCCTTCGATCAAATGTGATCGGGCAGGTGGACCATGGGTTGAATTTTGGGGCGACTGGCTCTACCGCGTATACGTCCCTTAACGCACACTTCCGCTCCCTTTTGGGGACATGGGTTGCGTATATCATGTTCACCGTCCGCACTTGTGGGGGAAAACCCTTCTGTCCATTGTTGTTCAGCGGGTGGGGCTCCTCGTCGTCATCGCTATGCAGCCCCTTATCTTCGTTGTCGGCGCTTAACTTTCCTGCCTGCTTGAACACCCAACAATCCCTGTTGGTGTGATTGGCCGGCTTTTCGGGGGTGCCATGTATTTGGCACAAGCGGTCGAGTATTCAGTCCAAGCTGGACGGGCCCCTAGGATTCCTTTTGAATGGATTTTTCCGCTGACCGGATTTAGAGCCTCTGAATCCGGCATTAACTGCCGTATCCTCAGCATTGTCGCCATTAGTGCGGTGCTTCTGCTTGTTGCGACGCATCCTGCAACTAATGTCCCTGGTGTCCGAACTGCCAGGGTTCTTGGTCATATTGTTGCTACGAGCAAGCCAGTTGTCTTCTCCCGCGCAAAAGCGGGTCATGAGTGTCGTGAGTGCTGCCATAGATTTCGGCTTTTCCTGTCCGAGGTGCCGGGCCAGCCACTCGTCACGGATATTGTGCTTGAAGGATGCTAGGGCCTCAGCGTCCGGACAGTCGACTATTTGATTTTCCTTTGTTAGGAACCGTGTCCAGAATTGTCTGGCCGATTCCTCTGGCTGCTGGATTACGTGACTTAGGTCATCGGCGTCTGGGGGTCGCACATAAGTGCCCTAGAAATTGTCGAGGAATGCGGCTTCTAGGTCCTCCCAACAACTGATTGATCCTATTGGCAAGCTGTTGAGCCAATGCCGAGCTGGTCCTTTAAGCTTGAGTGGGAGGTATTTGATGGCGTGAAAATCGTCGCCGCGGGCCATGTGGATATGAAGGTGATAATCCTCGATCCATACTGCAGGGTCTGTTGTGCCATCATATGATTCGATATTTACAGGTTTGAAACCCTCGGGGATTTGATGATCCATTATTTCGTCTATAAAGCACAGTGGGTGTGCGGCGCCTCTGTACTGGGCGATATCATGACGTAGCTCCGATGAGCTTTGTCTACTGTGTTCGGCCCTGCCGAATTTGTGGCCGGCGTGACGGTTACCGTCTCGAGCCGTGGGGTGCCCACGCGATCCGTAGATCGATCATGTTTGCCTTGCCTTGTCCTCCAACATGTCTCATAAGTCCGGCGCATATTCCCGTGCCTTGGTACGGGGTGTGGCTTGAGTGGAGGGCTGGGAGGCCTCTCTGTCGCGGCCACGAGGTGGCCGGTCGGCCGCATCAAGTGCTTCCTCCTCTAATTGGGGTAGCAACCTGCGCTTTGGGTAACTCTTGGAGGGGCGTTCGAGTTTATGCTCTTCGGCCGCAAGGACTTCAGTCCATCTGTCAACTAGCAAATCTTGATCAGCTCTGAGTTGTTGCTGTTTTTTCTTGAGGCTTCTTGCCATGGCCAGAATCCTGCATTGGAAACGCTTTTGCTCAACGGGATCCTCTGGCACGACGAATTCATCGTCATTGAGGCTTGCCTCGTCTTCAGAGGGAGGCATATAATTATCGTCCTCGACCTCTCTGTCTGCCGCTCTCTCGTGAGGGCTGGCTTCTCCATCCTCATGTGCTAGACCTTGCTGGAGGGGGTTTTCTTCGGCACTCTCTGGAGTATTATTATCTCCCGTGCTAGAATCACCGCTTTTGTGTTGGCGGGATTTTGGGCGGCGCCGCTGACGTCGGCGCTTGGGCTGTTTCTTGGAGGGGTCATCCTCTGTTGTTCCATCGCCCTCTCCCTCTTTTGGGGTGTCCACCATGTATATGTCATATGACGAGGTGGCTTTCCAGGGCCTAGTAGACGCTGGTTCTTCATCATCTCCTTCATCGGCGTCCATACCATCGATGTCTTCGGAGTCGAAGTCGAGCATGTCGGTTAAGTCATCGACAGTGGCTACAAAGTGGGTGGTGGGTGGGTTTTGAATTTCTTCATCGTCTGTACCCCAACCTTGCTGACCGTAGACTGGCCAGGGCTCTCCTGATAAAGAGAGAGACTTCAGTGACTTCAGGATATTGCCGAAAGGCGAGTGTTGAAAGATGTCTGCGGCGGTGAACTCCATGATCGGCGCCCAATCTGATTCGACTGGCAGGGGTGCGGAGGGTTCGGAGTCCGGAGAGGAGTCCGGCTCCTTGGAGTCATGAGCCTCGCAGAGTACGGGGCTGGTGTTCTGCTCAATCGCCGTTTGGATCGCAGCCCCCGAGGTGGCGTCCAACCGCCTATCCTCGATCGGCGCGGTCGGCTCCGAACTAAGGGTCGGAGCCGATGCGGGTGCGGCCTCCAGGGCACTGTTCGACGGCAGAGCTAGATCATGCTCGTCATGACAGTGCGGCGCGCTCGGCAGTGGTTCGAATCCGTCAAGGATCAAGTCCCCGCGGATGTCAGCCGTGTAGTTTAAACTTCCGAATCTGACCTGACGGCCAGGGGCGTAGCTTTCGATCTGCTCTAGATGGCCAAGTGAATTGGCCCGCAGTGCGAAGCCGCCAAAGACGAAGATCTGTCCGGGGAGGAAGGTCTCACCCTGGACTATATCGCCATTGATGATCGTAGGAGCCATCGGGCCTGACAGCGACGGCACAGAGGAACTCTCAATGAAAGCACCAATGTCGGTGTCAAAACCGGCGGATCTCGGGTAGGGGGTCCCGAACTGTGCGTTTAGGCCGGATGGTAACAGGAGGCAAGGGACACGAAGTTTTACCCAGGTTCGGGCCCTCTCGATGGAGGTAAAACCCTACATCCTGCTTGATTAATATTGATGATATGGGTAGTACAAGAGTAGATCTACCACGAGATCAGAGAGGCTAAACCCTAGAAGCTAGCCTATGGTATGATTGTTGATGTGTATGTTGTCCTACGGACTAAAACCCTCCGGTTTATATAGACACCGGATAGGGTTAGGGTTACATAGAGTCGGTTATAATGGTAGGAGATCTGAACATCCGTATCGCCAAGCTTGCCTTCCACGCCAAGGAAAGTCCCTTCCGGACACGGGACGGAGTCTTCAGTCTTGTATCTTCATAGTCCAGGAGTCCGGCTGAAGGTATAGTTCGGCTATCCGAACACCCCCTAATCCAGGACTCCCTCAGTGGTTGTGGAGAAGACAAAAAGGAGAAGATAGCCTCACATCAACTAGGCATATCAACGGGCTATGGAGATGCCCATCAATAGATATCAATGAGAGTGAGTATGGATTGCCATGCAACGGATGCACTAGAGCTATAAGTGTATGAAAGCTCAACTCGCTTGCTCACGAAGACCTAGGGCATTTTGAGGAAGCCCATCACTGGAATATACAAGCTAAGTTCTATAATGAAAGATTCCCACTAGTATATGAAAGTAACAACATAGGAGACTCTCTATCATGAAGATCATGGTGCTATTTTGAAGCACAAGTGTGGTAAAAGGATAGTAGCATTGCCCCTTCTCTCTTTTTCTCTCATTTTTTTTTGTTTTTTGGGCCTTTTTTATTTCCTCTTTTTTCCCTTTTTTTATTTTTCGTCCGGAGTCTGATCCCGACTTGTGGGGGAATCATAGTCTCCATCATTCTTTTCTCGCTGGGACAATGCTCTAATAATGATGATCATCACACTTCTTTTTTACTTACAACTCAAGAATTACAACTCAATACTTCGAACAAAGTATGACTCTATGTGAATGCCTCCGATGGCCGATCTTTCATGAAAGGAGCGGATCCTGCGAAAACACGAAGAACACGAGGGCAATCACGAGGGGAAACACGAGAGAATCCCTCAAACCAACAAGAACAATCACACATGTGCTAGATCCTCGAAACACAAAGAGATACACGATCCAAATCCAAGAAGGGGTGATACTAAGGGTAGCCGGTTCTTCTCTGTAGAGGAGGTCTTGAATCCACACGGGGATCTTCCCATGAGGGGTCTTGAATCCAAGGTGGATCTTCTCCGTAGAGAGGCTGCGGTCTCTCTCGTGGAGTAGATCCGATATGGATGAGTGAAGCTCTATCTCTCAAATGAGCTATCACAATGCTAACCCTAGAAAGGAGGCGGAGGTGGTCTATTTATAGTCGAAGCCACGAAGGGGTAAGTGGGGGAGGGATACAAGGCCAAAGGCCTGGCTGCACAAAGGCAGTGTCGGACGTCCGGTCGGGGTCGGACGTCCGGAGGGCGTCGGACTTCCGACATTTCTTCTCTGGGCTGGTGGCGTCGGACATCCGGTCGGTGTCGGTCGTCCGGGCGCTGGGACTTGTCGGACGTCCGGTGTTCTTCAGTCGTCTGGCTGTTTTGGCCCGGGTGTAGATGTGTCAGTCGTCCGTGGAGGCCGGACGTCCGGTCACTGGGAGGGGCCGGTCGTCCGGTGTTGTCCGGACGTCCGCTCGCTGGAGCTTCTTCGGCAGTTCTTCTTCTTGCGTCTTCGCTTCCACGCTTCGCTCGCAGATGGTGTAGGTGTTCCTTGGCGCTTGCACTCCTCCACGTCGTCCATAGCGTTCCGACAATACCTATGCATGCACATGGGAGAAGTGTCAAGTAGTATACCATCCTCGAAGGGGTCAAATGAGCACGTGTAAAGGAGATGATTCACCTTTGTGTATGTGAAGTAGATGTCGCACGTGTCACTCGCCGAACGGACTCTTGATATGGTGATGTCCATAGGATGCTCAGCATCATCTCCCCTCCCTTGGGAAAGATCCGACCTCGGATTGAGAACCAAATCACCATGGGAAAGAGATGGCTTCGCTGTGTAGAAGTGGACGTTCCCCAAGTAGTCATCATCTTCAAGCTTGAAGTTGGCACTCTCCAATGTCGAATCTTCTAGTGATTACTTCAAAATGAGCAAGGACAACAAACACTTGGAAAAAATGTGGTTAGCGTTAGTGCGAAACCAAGCATTCAAGAGGTGATTCACCAAACAAGTGTCGTCATCATGCAAAGCATATGGTTTGACAAAGGATAGTGACATGGCATGTAAGCACATAAATTGAGCACAAGCAAAGATATCATGGGGACAAGCATGTGAATGTGAGGTAGTGATGCAAATATGTGTTACAAGAGAAGAAGCATCTACCTCAAGTTCATAGCAAACATGGGAAAAGCGCTCAATGAAAGGTCTATGGTAGGCATAGGAATCATTCACAACACCAAAAGAAATGAAGTGTCTAAACACATGGGTCAAGTGCAAGACAATCCAAGCATAACGTGCATAGGGTGTAGTGAAGATAGTGTGGCACTCAACACAATAGAAAGAGCAATTGTTCATCATGTCTGAGGCAATCAAGGCAAGCATGTAGCAATCAATGGGACATGGCATATGTGAAGAAACGACATTGTTGCAACCAAACATGGGAGAGGAGCAAGTAATCCAAGAATTGGATGCAACACACAAGGCATATATATCATGATGCATGGAATGGTGAAAATGACAAGTCGAAGCAAGATCTCTAACAAGTGTGCAATCAAGTGATCCAAGTCTCAATGTGCAAGCAACACAAGTAGTATGATCCACAATATTCATGCTCATGGTTTTGGGATTCTCAAAAGAGAATGATATCACCTTGAAAGCATGTCCTTGTGCGTCCTTCACAATGCCGAAGCACAAGCAAGTATGATGTAGAAGCATCGTGGTAGAAGGTGGCTCGCTCTCAAGAGCTCGGATTATCAACTCAGGTGACGTGGAACTCGAGACGAAGTCCAAGTATCCTACACATGCACACAAAAAAACAAAGAACGTATGCGCATGGTAGATAAACAGATCATCCATCTTGATGGTTCTCCGCTCTTGCACATAACCATTAGTAGCACAAGTGCATGAATAATATGATGCAACAATGGGTATATTCATGGCACTAGGTATATGGTGCAAAGAGGCAAGACAAGCATTCTTCACAAGAAAATTGTCAAAATCTCCAATCATATGTGAGAATGTTATGGGAGCAAACTCATTATCAAGACTAGGGGCATTGTTGCACTCAATACATGTCAAATCATCTAGCATGATAGAGGCAACATATGGATATATATGACAAGAAGCAACAACAATCATGTGCAAAGCATGTAGATGGTCATCATCAACCGCATGAAATGAGCAAGTATGAATCATCGGTGATGCAAAAAGGCAAGCAATCTTAGGAATCAAGTCGTGCGAGCTAGTAGTGCAAAGATGCAACATACTAGAGGAAATCATGGCAATCATGTCATGTGAGCAAAAAATAGTCATAGGCAATGCACATGACATATCACAAGCACGAACACAAAGCAAGATGAAAGTATCATCATAGGCATG
This sequence comes from Triticum urartu, assembly GCF_003073215.2. Taxonomy (NCBI): domain Eukaryota; kingdom Viridiplantae; phylum Streptophyta; class Magnoliopsida; order Poales; family Poaceae; genus Triticum; species Triticum urartu. Next base: position 199,239,530 of record NC_053026.1, on the reverse strand, counting down.
GGGTACACAGCAAACATGGCAATAGCAAGCAATATCTCCACCAAGCTTGCAAATACACATACAAGTAGTAGAATCAATCATCATGTGTAATGCAAAGCATGGGTCACAAATGCATGGCAAAAGCATTGGAATGAGCATATCATGCAAAGTGAACATGGCAAGATGGGCAAAGGATATATAATGGACAACAACCCATAGCCAAGTGAGGGCCATGTAGAAGAAATGCGTGAAGTCTTTGCGCGAAGAAAGCGGTGGGAAAGACACTCCATGGGATCCCAAGTCATCATTGCTCTCTAGAGCTTGTTTTTTCAACTCGTGGGATTGTGAAGTTGACAAGAATTCATGGGTACCTACACAAAAGAGACACAAACGAAAGAGATTGTGTGTGTGGTAAATGTACACATCATCCATCATGATGTGTATGTGCACGTGAGAGTTAGCACAAGATAATCATCGCTCAAAGAAATTTGATGCATGGTATAAGAACATGTCATCCATCATGAAAGAATAGTTATTGTGTATAACACGATGGGGATGCAAATTGAGCATACAAGTATAAGGCACAACAATAGCATTTTTATTCATGGGGATCATATTGTGCACACAAGTATTGGGATCATGGAATGGATGGGAGTGATCAAAATCTCCTAAAATGTATGAGGAAACTATGTGGGTCTCCTCATGAGAAATATTGGAAACATCATATGGAGAAAATGGAAAATACCCAAAACAATGCATTTCCGAAGCTAGGTGGTCATGGCAAGGCATATGTGATAAATGATGCAAAGGAAGCATATCAATATCATCACAAGAAAAACAAATGGCGATAACCATGGGCTTGTCAACTATGCCATATGTGCAAATTGGGTTCATTTTAATAGCATATGCATAGTCACTATGAAGAGATTGCAAATATGACATATGATTGATCTCATGCATAGCATATGACAAGTCAAGCGGATTGGCAAACATGATGTGACCAAGAGAATTAGCACAAGAAATCCTATGTAACATGGCATCACAACTAATAGACTCCACATGGCGATCATCATACTCATCATAAATGGGTAAATCATCACATGGGGAAGTCGCACTAGCATGAAGCATGGTAATAGGTTGATCAACATAATGCAAGCAATCAATGTCAAGAATGTCCACTAGTGGGACTAGAGCATCACCTTCACCTATGTTACCTTTGTTATTCCACTCATGTGGTGTAGGTGAGGTGGGGAAGACCAAATGGTGGTCAATATAATCATCTTGATGGAACCATGTGGGGGGTGCATCATATTCCACCATGGCCATCGTGTTGTCCAAATGTAGGACGCAGTCATCGCGAATTAGCACGTCATCATATATGGGACCTAGCACCAAATGAGAAGACACAATAGAGGTAGAGGTCAAGTCGTTAGTGTTGAATGTGGCCTCACATGACCTATCAACTATCTTGATGTAGGGTGGAACCCTATACGGCCGATCTTTCATGAAAGGAGCGGATCCCGCGAAGAACACGAAGAACACGGGGAAGAACGGAGAGAAAACAGAAGGGGAAACACTCAAGAACAAGTCCAATCACACATCCACTAGACAATCAAACACACAAGATCCACAAGGTACATGAACAACAAAAGGAAAGATACAAGGTAAGGTTCATCTCCATGAGGAGGTCTTGATGGTAGAGTTCATCCCAAATCCAAAGGAGATGGGGGCTTGAACCCTAGAAGGATCTTCCCACAAGGGGGTCTTGAGTCAAAGGTGGATCTTCTCCGAAGAGGGGCCGCGGTCTCTCTCGTGGAGTAGATCCATAATGGATGAGCAAAGCTCTATCTCTAAATGAGCTACTACTTTGCTAACCCTAACTAGGAGGAGGTGGAGGACTATATATAGTCTAGGTCCATGAATGGGTAAGTGGGAGAGGGATACGTGGGCCTCGAGCCCGATCCTGTGAGCACAGGTACCGGGTGTCCGGTGTGTAGCGGTCGTCTGGTGGCTCATGGGTGCCCGGACGTCCGGTAGTCGCCGGACTTCCGCTCATTCTGGATCGGTCGCTGAAGTATTGGATTTCCAGAGGTGGCCGGTCGTCCGGTCGACGGTCGTCCGGTCGATGGTCATCCGGTGGTGTCGGACGTCCGCTTGATGTAGCTCGGCTGGGGCTTCAGGCGCCGATCATCTGGTGGAGGCCGGACGTCCGCTCGCTGGCCGGTCGTCCGGTGTGGGCCGGACGTCCGCTCGCTGTAGCTTCTTTGTTAGCTCTTCTTCCGTCTTTGTTTCCACGCTTCCCTCTCAGATGGTGTAGTTGTTCATTGGCGCTTGCACTCCTCCTCGTCGTCCGTAGTGTTCCGACAATACCTATGCATGCACACGTGATAGAGGCGAAGGTGTCCCGATGTTTCGATGAGATGGTGGCTATCGTTTTCTGTGGGAGTCGACCTTGACGATCTGACTACGAACGTGCGAGACGTCGCGCTGTAACATCCCAAATTTTCAATTTGGAATGTTATACGTTAGATCATCAATGCATATCATATTTTATTTTGCATTTTGGTTGATCTTAGAAATTCTACGCAACTTAATGACCCACGGAGAGAGTTGGGGATTTCATTATTTTCATATTTGAGTTTTCTCAAATTTTGAGAAGAGGATCATTTGATTTTATTTATTTGAGAATAGGAGTACAAAAATATGAGGGAGGGAATAAAATGACTTTCCCAAAATGAAGAAATATTGAGGATTTAATAATAAAATCAAATAAGATTTTATTTCGGTGTTTTTCGTTATTTTATTTGAATTTAGGAAAAATGTGCGTTTTTCAAAATTGCATTTAGGTCCCAAATAAATGTTCACCTTGTGCGGCTTGATTTTAGAAGCCGGTGAAAATTTATTTCGGAATTTTTGGAGTCCGTTTAGTATTTCTTTTTATTTTTCTTCCGATCGGAATAAAATAATAAAAAAACGAACCGACCTACGGGCCGTGTCCGACTAGGACTCCGGCCCGAAGGGGGCCTTTATAAGCCGGGGCAGCCCACCCCGGGGGAAACCCTAGCCAGCCCCCAGCCCAGCCGCCGCCCCGCCCTAGCCGCCGCCGCCGCCGTCGTCCACCGCCGCCGCCGCCACCGGATCCCGCCGCCGAGGTTCGTCGCGCCTCATTTTCCATGCTGTCGTTAAAAAAAATTAGGTGTTCGTCATTTTTCTCTTTTTCTCGGATTAAATCCACGATTTTTCTGATCGCGATTCCTGATCCGATTTTCGTTTTAGTATAACTTTTCGCTCGTTCATCGAAATCAGGCGATTCAAGCGCCTGGAGTTTCTTCTCGAAACCATCTATCCGTTTAACCAACTTAAACAAGTTTTTGCTACTGTAAAATTTTCCCTAGATCCAGATTACTAGAACGAAGTTGTTTTCTTTCGCCGTTTGACTTTCCTTGCTTCGCTTGATTTGATTCTTTTTGCCAACCGGAGTTCTTAAGTTGAACCTTTTGGTTAGATCTTTTATTTGAGTTTTACCTGTGCATTAGATGAGTACTTATTGTATGCTTGTTTGTTTGTGATAGAATACCCGGAGTGCGCCGCTTGTTACTTCGAATCGTTAGGTTTTGCGGATCATCAGCAAGGCAAGTAACACTTTGATCATACTTTTCTACTACCCAGTTTTATTGCATTAGATCAATCCTCACACATTGCATGATTAGGATCTAATTAAATTGTGGGATGGGAAGTAGATGAGGTAGTACCTATCAAACCTTTGGGAGTTACTTCTACGTTTGCTTAATATGCCATGCTATGCTAGTAGACGTGGATTGGGTGAGTGAAATCCATGACAGATGTGAGATTGTTAATTAATGGTTTATTTAAGGTGGCAACTTAAACACACATCTAGGTGGATTGAGGCACCTGTGTATTCCAGGACCTGCCTGTTTTCTTTTGGACCGCCACCCAGGCTCAAAGGGATCATGAGACTATTCATACTAGAAACTTCCATGTGCAGCCACAAGCTATTATGGGCTCTAGCATAGTTGACTAAGTTGTGCAAACTCTTACAGTGGTAGACTAGTAGATGTAGGGGATGTAGGTGGTACGGTCTACCCGATCGTAAGGTGCTAGCGCTTCTGAAAGACTATGTCTCGGTCATCCGTCGTCTCAAACACCCTGTAGTGCGAGAAACCAAACGGAGGCGATCGAGTCTTGTGAGGAAAAGTGCGCAAACATCTGCAGAGTGTAACAAACTAATCATGGTTAGCCGTGTCCCCGGTTATGGACGTTTTGAGTATCTAGTACTTGGATTTTCATGTGAATCTCAACATGTTACTCTAAATTAATTTTGTTGGGTTATGTTTAATGATGATGCTTAATCGGGATTGAGAATGCTGCCAACCATTCTCAATGTTTAACAACCACCATGATAGTAATTAAATTTTATTCCATTGAAGTAGGGAAAAATTGGCTTTACGCAAAACTGTAACCATAGAGCTTTCCACCAGCCAAATATGCATGTAGTATAGCTGTTTCATTCCATTACTCTCTATGTGTTACCTTGCCAGCATATTCCATGTGCTGACCCATTTCGGGCTGCAACGTTAATGTTGCAGACTTTTCAGATGACGATTAAGGAGTTTTAGGTCGTGGTTCTATACTCAGTGATGCCGTTGGAGTTGATGGACTCACTTATCTTCCAAGCCTTCCACTGTTATCATTATTAGATGGCCTTAAGCCATATTTATTGTAATAAGTTCTCTTATGAGACACTCGACGTAATAAGTGTGTGATTGCTACTCTGCTATAAATCCTCCGAGTACTGTCTGGTGTCAGCGAGTACTGTCTGGTGTCAGCATTACTGATCTAGGGATGACACTAGAGCACAGAGATCAGACTGTTTGAGGTCTGGTCGCTACAGAGATGGTATCAGAACACACGCTGACTGTAGGACATGACCACTAAGCTAAAGACCTAGATTACTATTCACTCTCTTCTCTTCTGACCTCTCATCTTTTCTACTCTTTAGGATGGTGGATGCAAGGAACAAGTTCACACAACCGTATGAAGATACACCCTTTGGACGACACTTGAAGGAAGTCACTAGATACCTGAACATAGGAGTACCAAGCTTCACGGGAACCTACAACGCCACTTTACCTAAAGAAGAGCGCTGGATGATTCAAGTTCAAATTCCAGGAAGGACGTTCATGCCAGTCACTGAGCCCATAGAGTTTCTTTTGATGCACCAACTTGGAGTCTAGGAAAGAGCATGGCAGCTCACATCATCATGGGACGCATTGCAGAAGTCTACCGCAAGGATCTCAAGGATACTATCTACCAGATTTGTGGGCACCAAGATGAGCACTGGGAGATGATCAGCACCCGGAAGGATAGATCAATTGCAGCTTTTATCCAGGAGCTAAACCAACACATTCGACGACAGGAGAACCAGATGTGCGCCGACATGATAGATCTGAAGAAGGCTAAGACTAGAATCAAGGAACTGGAGGAAGAACTCAAGGCTACACGTGAAGATTATGAAGAATAAATTGAAGTATTGGTGGAGAAGAATGACGACCTGATCAAGAAGATTGGAATATTGATGGGAGGCCCTACGCCAGTAGATGAAGATGAAGAACCCAAGGAGATTAGCCCGGAAGACTACATCATCATCGATGGCACCGACTAGGAAGCAGATAGTAGTGATGATGACTATGTTGATGAAGCTGGAGCAGATACTATGGAGTCAATGACCGTAGAATATTTTAGTAGACCACCTCATTAGTAGTAGTAGTAGTCCACCATGTAAATATAGTAGTCCGAGCACTTTTGCGATAGATAGATCGATTGTATGCCCTTGTTTGATTGATTGAGTGAATTGTTTGCTTTTGCCTCATGTGCATATGGGTAGTGTTTTCTCTTTAGACCCCCTCTATTCTTATATCTCATCTTTTCTAAACCCTCAGATGCCTCCGAGACGTGACCCCGGATTTACCTTTCCACCGGAGCTCACCCAGTTGATCCAGTAGCAGAACACATTGATGCAATTGCTAGTCCAGAATCAGAATCAAGGGAATAACAACAACAACCCACCACCACCACCACCACCTGTTGACCACTTAGCCCATTTTCTTAGGCTGAATCTGCCGGTGTTTTCCAGTAGCACCGAGCCGATAGTAGCAGATGATTGGCTCTGCAAGACAGCTAGGGAGTTGACCACAGAAGGATGCACAGATGCGGAGAAGGTGATGTTTGCCGCACATCAGTTAGAAGGACCCGCAGCATCATGGTGGGAGAATTTCACAGCCACTTCCCCAGTAGACACTGTCACATGGGACCAGTTTCAGCAGGCTTTTCGTACTGCACATGTTTCAGCAGGAGCTATCGCCATGAAGAAGCGTGAGTTTCGCAACTTGCGCCAAGGAGGACGGACAGTTGGCCAGTATGTGGAGGAATTTAGTAAGTTAGCACGTTATGCCCCAGATGACGTCGCTACGGATGCAGCTAAGCAGGAGAAGTTTCTGGAAGGACTGAATGATGAGTTGAGCATGTAGTTGATGGTAGCAACCTTCAACAACTACCAGGAGTTGGTAGATCGTGCTCTTATGATTGAAGGGAAGCAACAGTAGATTGAGAATTGCAAGACGAAGTATGGACAAGGGAAGTACAATTCAGGAGCTCAGCAGAAGCCACGTTTTACCCCTAGACTGGGAGGACATTTTCTGCATACCCATGGAGGAGGTAGCTCGCACAATCACAATGGCACCAAGAATGGAAATGGCAATGGAGGAAGCAACGGCCAGAACCGCACCAACCCATCAACCCCAGCCAAGAAGGACCTAAGCCAAGTCACTTGTTTTAAGTGTCAGAAGACCGGACATTATGCCAATGAATGTCCTGAAGGCCAAAATGGCAATGGAAGTTCTGGGAAGAAGCCAAACCCTTTCAATAGGGGACAGGTGAACCACGTTAGCGTGGAGGAGGTTGAAGCTTAGCCTGATGCAGTAATAGGTAAGTTTTTGGTTAAGTCATTTACTGCACTCGTTCTTTTTGATACTGGTGCATCGCATTCATACATCTCAAGGGGATTTGTGGATAAGTATAACCTACCAACCCAAGCCCTTAGGTCACCCATGTTAGTAACCTCGCCTGGAGCAGAGTACATGGCTAGTCTATGGTGTGATCCGTTACCATTAAGGATTGGTAACTATGTTTTTCCCTCGGACCTAATAGTATTGGAATCTCAAGGATTGGATGTGATATTAGGCATGGATTGGTTATCAAGGTATGAAGGGAATATTGAGTGTGCTAGTAAGTCAATTTTGCTTACCACACCAGAAGGGAGAAGGATCAAGTATGTATCTCGGCATGTGCCAAAGAGGACTCAAGTAAATTTCCTAACAAGAGTTGTGTAGGAGGAAGTACCAGTGGTAAGGGATTTTCCCGATGTATTTCCGGAAGAGTTGCCAGGCATGCCACCGGATAGAGATATTGAGTTTTTGATTGAGCTATTGCCAGGCACAGGGCCAATATCAAAGAGACCATATAGGATGCCAGCAAAGGATTTGGTGGAAATTAAGAAGCAGATTAAGGAGTTACTGGATAAGGGATATATTCGCCCAAGTTCTTCACCTTGGGGATCGCCAGTACTACTAGTGGAGAAGAAGGATGGATCGTTAAGGATGGTTGTTGATTATCGAGGATTGAATGAAGTAACGATCAAGAACAAGTACCCACTACGAATGATCAACGATCTGTTTGATCGATTGCAAGGAGCTAAGGTATTTTCCAAGATCGATCTGCGATCAGGATACCACCAGTTGAAGATTCGAGAACAGGATATTCCGAAGACAGCTTTTACCACTAGGTATGGGCTGTATGAGTATACTATTATGTCATTTGGTCTGACTAACGCACCTGCCTATTTTATGAACATGATGAACAAAGTGTTTATGGAGTTCTTGGATAAGTTCGTCGTAGTGTTCATTGATGATATCCTGGTTTATTCGAAGAATGAAGAGGAACACAAGGAGCATTTGCGTTTGGTACTTGGAAAGCTTAGAGAATATCAATTATATGCCAAGTTCAGCAAATGTGAGCTTTGGTTGAAGAAAGTAGGATTCCTCGGACATGTTATATCTGGAGAAGGTATAGTAGTAGATCCCGCTAAAGATGAAACCGTGACCAAGTGGGAAGCCCCAACAATAGTTGGAGAGATCCAGAGTTTTCTTGGACTCGCAAGATACTACCGGAGATTTATTGAGAATTTCTCAAAGATTGCGAAGCCTATGAATGAGTTGTTGAAGAAAGATACCAAGTTCATATGGACAGAGGAATGTGAGGCTAGTTTCCAGGAGTTGAAGAAACGCTTGGTTACCTCACCAGTGTTGATTTTGCCAGACCAGACCAAAGATTATGAGGTGTATTGCGACGCTTCACGTCGAGGACTTGGAGCAGTGCTTATGCAGGAAGGGAGAGTTGTTTCATATGCCTCAAGACAACTGAAGCCTCATGAGCTAAATTATGCCACGCATGATTTGGAGTTAACAGCCGTAGTGCATGCATTGAAGACATGGAGACATTTCCTCATTGGAAATTATTGTGAGGTGTACACGGATCATAAGAGTTTGAAGTACATTTTCACCCAGAAGGAGTTGAATCTCAGACAAAGGAGATGGTTGGAGCTTATCAAGGATTATGATATGAAATTGCATTATCATCCCGGAAAGGCTAATGTAGTAGCTGACGCATTAAGGCGTAAGAGCCATGTCAATACGTTAATGACGGGAGAAATACCCAAGGAGTTAGCAGAAAATCTTCATGAACTATGTTTGGAAATAGTTCCGAGAGGCTATGTAGCAGCATTGGAGATTCAGTCAACCTTGATGGATAAAATCAGGGAAGCTCAGAAAGCTGACAAAGAGATTGCCGCTATAAAGGAGAAACTGAGCAAAGGAAAAGCTAAAGGATTTCATGAGGATAAGCACGACACCCTATGGTTTGAAGACCGTGTTTATGTGCCCAATGACCCGAAGATCAGGAAGTTGATTTTGCAAGAGGCACATGATTCACCGTATTCAATTCACCCAGGAAATACCAAGATGTATCTGGATTTGAAGGATATTTTCTGCTGGACCGGAATGAAGAAGGATATTGCGGAGTATGTAGCAGTTTGTGATGTATGCCAAAGAGTAAAGGCAGAGCATCAGAAGCCAGCAGGATTGTTACAACCATTGTCGATACCCGAATGGAAGTGGGATAAGCTAGGCATGGACTTTATCACGGGATTGCCCAGGACTCGTTCAGGCTATGACTCGATTTGGGTTGTAGTTGATCGATTGACAAAAGTAGCTCATTTCATCCTAGTAAAGACCACTTACACCAGTGCTAAGTTGGCAAAGATATACATGACCAGGATCGTATGTCTGCATGGAGTTCCGAGGAGTATTGTATCAGATAGAGGAACCCAGTTTACCTCAAAGTTCTGGAAGCAGTTGCATGAAACTTTGGGTACCAGGCTAGAATTCAGTACAGCTTTCATCCACAGACAGATGGACAGACCGAGAGAGTCAATCAGATTTTGGAGGATATGCTGACAGCTTGTGCGCTAGATTACGGATCTAGTTGGGACGATAATTTGCCATATGCAGAGTTCTCTTACAACAACAGTTACCAAACCAGTTTGAAGATGGCCCCTTTCGAAGCTTTGTACGGAAGGAGGTGCAGGACACCGTTGTCATGGGACGAAGTTGGAGACCGCCAGTTGTTTGGACCTGACTTGATTAAAGAGTCTCAACAGAAGGTGAAGTTGATTCGCGATAGGCTCAAGGTTGCCCAGTCCAGACAGAAGAGTTATGCAGATTCTAAACGCAAGGAGACAGTTTACGAAGTCGGAGATAGAGCTTATCTTCGAGTATCTCCACTTCGAGGAACAAAGCATTTTGGAGTTAAAGGGAAGTTAGAGCCATGATTTGTAGGACCATATCGAGTTTTGGAGCGTATGGGAGAAGTGGCCTACAAGTTGGAATTGCCTGAAGGATTGTCAGGAGTACATGATGTGTTCCACGTTTCTCAGTTAAAGAAATGTCACGCGGAGATGGCTGACATACCGTTGAGAGACACAGTGCCTTTGGAAACTATTCAGTTGGATAACGATTTGACCTACGAGGAGAAACCAGTTAAGATCCTCGAGTTTGCCAGCCGAGTTACCCGCAGCAAGGTTATCAAGTTTTGCAAAGTTAAGTGGAGCCACCACACGGAGGATGAAGCCACTTGGGAGCGAGAGGAGGATTTACTCAAAGACCACCCTCACCTATTTTCTAGCCAACCCGAATCTCGAGGGCGAGATTCATCTTAAGGGGGGTACGTTTCTAACATCACAAATTTTCAATTTGGAATGTTATACATTAGATCATCAATGCATATCATATTTTATTTTGCATTTTGGTTGATCCTAGAAATTCTACGCAACTCAATGACCCACGGAGAGAGTTGGGGATTTCGTTATTTTCATATTTGAGTTTTCTCAAATTTTGAGAATAGGATCATTTGATTTTATTTATTTTATCATCAATTATTTCTATTACAAAAATATGAGAGAGGGAATAAAATGACTTTCCCAAAATAAAGAAATATTGAGGATTTAATAATAAAATCAAATAAGATTTTATTTCGGAGTTTTTCGTTATTTTATTTGAAATTAGGAAAAATGTGCGTTTTTCAAAATTGCATTTAGGTCCCAAATAAATGTTCACCTTGTGCGGCTTGATTTTAGAAGCCCGTGAAAATTTATTTCAGAATTTTTGGAGTCCGTTTAGTATTTCTTTTTATTTTTCTTCTGAGCGGAATAAAAAAACGAACCGACCTACGGGCCGTGTCCGACTAGGACTCCGGCCCGAAGGGGGCCTTTATAAGCCGGGGCAGCCCACCCCGGGGGAACCCCTAGCCAGCCCCCAGCCCAGCCGCCGCCCCGCCCTAGCCGCCACCAGCGCCGCCGCCGCGGAGGTTCGTCGCGCCTCGTTTTCCGTGCCGTCGTTAAAAAAAAATTCGGCGTTCGTCGTTTTTCTCTTTTTCTCGGATTAAATCCGCGATTTTTCTGATCGCGATTCCTGATCCGATTTTCGTTTTAGTATAACTTTTCGCTCGTTTATCGGAATCAGGCGATTCAAGCACCTGGAGTTTCGTCCCGAAACCCTCTATCCGTTTAACCAACTTAAACAAGTTTTTGCTACTGTAAAATTTGCCCTAGATCCAGATTACTAGAACGAAGTTGTTTTTCTTTCGCCGTTTGACTTTCATTGATTCGTTCGATTTGATTCTTTTTGCCAACCGGAGTTCTTAAGTTGAACCTTCTGGTTAGATCTTTTATTTGAGTTTTGCCTGTGCATTAGATGAGTACTTATTGTATGCTTGTTTGTTTGTTTGCGATAGCATACCCGGAGTGCGCCGCTCGTTACTTCGAATCGTTAGGTTTCGCGGATCATCAACAAGGCAAGTAACACTTTGATCATACTTTTCTACTACCCAATTTTATTGCATTAGATCAATCCTCAAACATTGCATGATTAGGATCTAATTAAATTGTGGGATGGGAAGTAGATGAGGTAGTACCTATTACCTGTTATTATCAAACCTTTGGGAGTTACTTCTACATTTGCTTAATATGCCATGCTATGCTAGTAGACGTGGATTGGGTGAGTGAAATCCATGACAGATGTGAGATTGTTAATTAATGGTTTATTTAAGGTGGCAACTTAAACACACATCTGGGTGGATTGAGGCACCTGGGTATTCCAGGACTTGCCTGTTTTCTTTTGGACCGCCACCCAGGCTCAAAGGGATCATGAGACTATTCATACTAGAAACTTCCGTGTGCAGCCACAAGCTATTATGGGCTCTAGCATAGTTGACTAAGTTGTGCGAACTCTTACAGTGGTAGACTAGTAGATGTAGGGGATGTAGGTGGTACGGTCTACCCGATCGTAAGGTGCTAGCGCTTCTGAAAGACTATGTCTCGGTCATCCGTCTTCTCAAACACCCTGTAGTGTGAGAAACCAAACGGAGGCGATCGAGTCTTGTGGGGAAAAGTGCGCAAACCTCTGTGAAGTGTAACAAACTAATCATGGTTAGCCGTGTCCCCGGTTATGGACGTTTTGAGTATCTAGTACTTGGATTTTCATGTGAATCTCAACGTGTTACTCTAAATTAATTTTGTTGGGTTATGTTTAATGATGATGCTTAATCGGGATTGAGAATGCTGTCAACCATTCTCAATGTTTAACAACCACCATGATAGTAATTAAATTTTATTCCATTGATGTAGGGAAAAATTGGCTTTACGCAAAGCTGTAACCATAGAGCTTTCCACCAGCCAAATATGCATGTAGTATAGCTGTTTCATTCCATTACTCTCTATGTGTTACCTTGCCAGCATATTCCATGTGCTGACCCATTTCGGGCTGCAACGTTAATGTTGCAGACTTTTCAGACGATGATTAAGGAGTTTTAGGTCGTGGTTCTATACTCAGTGATGCCGTTGGAGTTGATGGACTCACTTATCTTCCAAGCCTTCCGCTGTTATCGTTATTAGATGGCCTTAAGCCATATTTATTGTAATAAGTTCTCTTATGAGACACTTGATGTAATAAGTGTGTGATTGCTACTCTGCTATAAATCCTCCGAGTACTGTGTGGTGTCAGCATTACTGATCCAGGGATGACACCGGAACACAGAGATCAGACTGTTTGAGGTCTGGTCGCTACACGCGCCTTAGCAATCGCTAAACCAACTTCCGAGGGGTTATTGACCACGCCGGAGCACGATCAACCTGACCACGAGGGTCTGTTTCATGCGAGCAAATAAAGAACAAGCAAGAAACTGAGATTGCAATCTGGATATTGTGAATATAAGATGAAAGCATTATTGATCAAGGTGGGGTTCTGTGACACCTTGGTTTCGTCGTTGAACACAAACAAAGTACACAAAGTTGGAGCTATGGCGAACTTTTAATCTAAACAAAACCCAAAGTCTAAACGACGCCCTAAGGGCTGTATATATGGAGGAAGAGGGGGGGGGGATTTCGTGTCCCTTGGAGGAGGGGTCCGAAACCAACCCTAACTCTTGTTTCCCCACACATACGGACTCTACAAATAGCCTACACTTAAGTATTTCGAAAATACATGAGCCTGGCCCAATAATAAGGTGACGCAGCACCTAGAATAGCCTCTAGACGAATTTTATAAAGTGGCATCTTGTATATTTGGTCCAAGGCTTCATGCACTCCTTATGGCGGCTTCAAAGCCCTGAAATCATCACTTGTAACTCCGTTCTTGATCCCCTTGCGCATGCCATCATCTCCATGCTTGGTCTTTCTCCAGTGTTCATCCCTCTTATCCATGCCAAGCCCTTCATTTGTAAGCAAAACAAATGTATCCAATTTAGGCAGCATCATATTCTCATGAACATTAGAATCATTACTAAGAAACGAAAGTACGTGATAATTTAATTGGCGTGCGAGGGCTCTAGTAATTGGTCCAGTATGTTTAGTAGTAGGGGCTGTGGGTGTAACAATGGTATTGATGTCCTCATCAACACGAGAGGGGTGTCAAGTAGTATACCATCCTCGAAGGGGTCAAATGAGCACGTATAAAGGAGATGATTCACCTTTGTGTATGTGAAGTAGATGTCGCACGTGTCACTCGCCGAATGGACTCTTGTCATGGTGATGTCCATAGGATGCTCCGCATCATCTCCCCTCCCTTGGTAAAGATCCGACCTCGGATCGAAAACCAAATCACCATGGGAAAGAGATGGCTTCGCCGTGTAGAAGCGGACGCTCACCAAGTAGTTATCATCTTCAAGCTTGAAGTGGGCACTCTCCAATGTCGCACCGTCTAGTGATTCCTTCCAAATGAGCAAGGACAACAAACACTTGGAAAAATAAATGTGGTTAGCGTTAGTGCAAAACCAAGCATTCAAGAGGTGATTCACCAAACAAGTGTCGTCATCATGCAAAGCATATGGTGTGACAAAGGATTGTGACATGGCATGTAAGCACATAAATTGAGCACAAACAAAGATATCATGGGGACAAGCATGTCAATGTGAGGTAGTGATGCAAATATGTGTAACAAGAGAAGAAGCATCTACCTCAAGTTCATAGCAAGCATTCAGAAATTGCTCAATGAAAGGTCTATGGTAGGCATAGGAATCATTCACAACACCAAATAAAATGATGTGTCTAAACACATGGGTCAAGTGCAAGACAATCCAAGCATAATGTGCATTGGGTGTAGTGAATATCATGTGGCACTCCACACAATAGAAAGAGCAATTGTTCATCTTGTGTGAGGCAATCAAGGCAAGCATGTAGCAATCAATGGGACATGGCATATGTGAAGAAAGGACATTATTGCAACCAAACATGTGAGAGGAGCAAGTAATCCAAGAATTGGATGCAACACACAAGGCATATATATCATGATGCATGGAATGGTGAAAATGAAAAGTCGAAGCAAGATCTCTAACAAGTGTGAAATCAAGTGGTCCAATTTTCATGGTGCAAGCAACACAAGTAGTATGATCCACAATATTCATGCTCATGGTTTTCGGATTCTCAAAAGAGAAGGATATCACCTTGAAAGCATGTCCTTGTGCGTCCTTCACAATGTCGAAGTACAAGCAAGTGCGATGTAGAATCGTCGTGGTGGGGGATGGTTCGCTCTCAAGAGCTCGAATTGTCAACTCACGTCACGTGGAAGTTGACACAAAGTCCAAGTATCCTACACATGCACAAAACAAAACAAAGAATTTGTGTGCATGGTAGATAAACACATCGTGCATCATGATGGTTCTCTTCTTTTGCACATAACCGTTAGAAGCACAAGTGCATGAATAATATGATGCAACAATGGCTATATTCATGGCACTAGGTATATGGTGCAAAGAGGCAAGACAAGCATGCTTCACAAGAAAAATGTCAAAATCTCGAAATATATGCGACAATGCATTGGGGGCAAACTCATTATCAAGAGTAAAGGCATAATGGCACTCAATACATAGCAAATCATCTAGCATGAGAGAGGCAACATATGGAGATATATGACGGCAAGTAATAACAATCATGTGCAAAGCATGTAGATGGTTTTCATCAATCGCATGAAGCGAGCAAGTTTGAGTCATCGGTGATGCAACAAGGCAAGCAAACATAGTAATCAAGTCGTGCAAGCTAGTAGTGCGAGGATGCAACATACTAGAGTAAATCATGGCAATCATGTCATGAGAGCAAATAATAGGCATAGACAATGCACATGACATATCGCAAACAAGAACACAAAGCAAGATCATAGTATCATCATAGGAATGGGACACAAAGCAAACATGGAAATAACTAGCAATATCTCCACCAAGCTTGCAAATATAGATACAAGTATGAGAATCAATCATCATGTGTAATGCAAAGCATGGGTCACAAATGCATGGCAAAGGTATAGGAATGAGCATATCATGCAAAGTAAACATGGCAAGATGGGCAAAGGATATATAATGGACAGCAACCCATAGCCAAGTGAGGGCCATGTAGAAGAAATGCGTGAAGTATTTGTGCGAAGAGAGCGGTGGGAAAGACAATCCATGGGATCCCAAGTCATCATTGCTCTCTACAGCTCATTTTGTCAACTCGAGGGATTGCGAGGTTGACAAGTATTCATGGTTACCTACACAAAAGAGACACAAAGCAAAGAAATTGTGTGCTTGGTAAATGTACACATCATCCATCATGATGTGTATTTGCACTTGTGAGTTATCACAAGATAAGCATCGCTCAAAGAAATTTGATGCATGGTATAAGAACATGTCATCCATCATGAAAGAATAGTTATTGTGTGTAACACAATGGGGATGCAAATTGATCATACAAGTATAAGGATCATGCAATGGATGGAAGTGATCACAATCTCCTAAAATGTATGAGGAAACTATGGGGGTCTCCTCATGTGCAATATTTGAAACATCATATGGAGAAAATAGACAACATCCAAAATAATGCATATCCGAAGCTAGGTGGTTATGGCATGGCATGTGAGCTAAATGATGCAAAGGTATCATGTCAATATCATCACAAGAGAAACAAATGCCAATAACCATAGGCTTGACATCTATGCCATATGTGCAAATTGGGTTTATTTTAATAGCATATGCATAGTCAGTATGAAGATATTGCAAGTATGACATATGATTGATCTCATGCATAGCATATGACAAGTCAAGCGGATTGGCAAACGTGATGTGACCGAGAGAATTAGCACAAGAAATCCTATGTAACATGTCATAACAACTAATAGACTCCACATGGAAATCAGCATACTCATCATAAATGGGTAAATCATCGCATGGGGAAGTCGCACTAGCATGAAGCATGGTAATAGGTTGATCAACACCATGCAAGCAATGAATGTCTAGAATGTCCACTAGTGGGACTAGAGCATCACCTTCACCTATGTTACCTTTGTCATTCCACTCATGTGGTGTAGGTGAGGTGGGAAAGACCAAATGGTGGTCATCTTCATGTTGATGGAACCATGTGGGGGTGCATCATATTCCACCATGGCCATCGTCTTGTCCAAAGGAAGGATGAAGTCATCGCGAATCGGTGCGTCATCATAGATGGGACCTAGCACCAAATGAGAAGACACAATAGAGGTAGAGGTCAAGTCATTAGTGTTGAAAGTGGCCTCACATGACCCATCAACTATCTCACTCTCTCTATGTGGTGGTTCACTCACTCCCTCAAGGTAGGTGCGCTCAAACTCACATATGGTGGAGTCACTCATCTCACTTAAGAGGTGGGGGTTGTGGCTCTTCTCACATGGGAATTGGGGAAACACATCACATATGGGGCTAGTGGTGAAGTCACTCTCACTCTCAATATGGTGGCTAAAGTCACTAAAGTCATCATATGTCGCCGTGGTCGAAGGGAAAATCCCATGCTCAACCATCTCATGGTCGTCGCCATGGATGAAGGACGAAGATGATGCATCATCACTATCACCTCCTAAGATGGAAGCACCATCCTTTCTCGTCACCATGTCACTCGCCTCCAAAGCTTGGTCCTTGATGGTTTCCGTAGTCATAGTCGTCATCGCACCATCTTGAAAAAGAGTCAAAGTAGACTCTGCAAAGTCAATGCCACAAAGAGGGATGGCGGTGTCAAACTTGGGAGGATCGTCTTGGAGCTCATCGGGCTTGGACATCGTGGTGGTACTATCCTCATGCTCGTTCTAATGGAGCTTGGTAGTCACGAAGTGAGCTTGGGGTGGAGAAGCTTTGGCCTTAATGAGCTCTTGTGCCGCCTTGAGAGCACCAATGTAGTTGTCATCGAGGGACTTGTAGTTCTCGAGGAAGATCGTCTTGGAGATGTCGTTGTGCAATCCCACCATGAAGTGGAACTTCATCAAAATGGGGTCATCCACGCCGGCTCGTTGCAAGGCAATCTTCATCTCCTCGAAGTACTCGTCGATGGACTTGGATCCTTGGATGGTGTTCTCCAATTGGTGTAGAAGTTGTTCCATGTAGGTTGGAGGCACAAACTCTCGCCGCAAAGCTCTCTTCGTCTTGGGCCAACTCATGTCATAGGTCTCCGAAGGTGCGTGAAGCCACCATGTGGACGCGTAGTCGTCGAAGTTCCTTGTGGCACACTTCACTTGATCTTTGGGAGGAAGTTGATGTAGCGTGAGGTAGTCGTCCATCAAACGCTCCCACTCGAGATACTCCTCGGGTTCTTGAGTCCCATAGAAAGGAACCGCGTGGTCGATGTCGAGGTCGTAGTAGCTCGTTGAAGTTGCGGACTTGAGCTTGGGGAGCTTCTCTTGAGGTGCATGTGGGCGAAGATGCCGTATATCCGCAGGCGAAGATGTCTTGAAGTCGCTTGGCGAAGATGCCAAGGGAGATGTTTAAGTCGTTGAGCGGTTGTTGGTGTTGAGCTCTTGACCTTCATGCTCGTGGTGGTGATGGTGTCGATGCCGATGTGACCTTGCCATAGATGGTAGCTTGGAAGCATGTGTACTTGAGTGTCTTCTTGAAGATGAGGAAGATCGCTTGTAGGACTTGATGAGGGATTTGACCTCCTCCATTTGAGCTTGCATCTTGGCGTTGGTAGAGTTATTCGTGGCATCGAACTCATCATTGTTGTTGTAGATCGAAGGTAAAATGCCTTGCCTATCCATCACAAGACTCTAGTAGAGGTGAGTAGGAAATGAGATAAACAATACCAAGTTCCCTTTTCCAAAAGTTGAGGATGTATCCCGTTTCACTCAACGTGAGATGAAAGAATAGTGGAATTGGCACCAGACTTGGTCACTCACACCTACAGACTAAAGCTTATGGAGTAGCTCGGTGAGGATAGTCGCACAAAAATTTAATGCAAAATGTTAGCAAGAGTCAATAATGTTGAAAGAGATTCACAAATTGGCAAGTGAAATAAGTCGACCAATAGCAATAATGGCACACGGAAACGCACACACGGATAGATAAATGGGGTCGTGCAACCAAGGAATGAGCACAAAATGTGGAATCCATGGAAAACGCTCGTGTTGCACAACTCAACAGAGACACTAGCACGATTGCTTTATAGGCGGATACGACACTTGCGCACAACCTATAAGATGCAAAATGTATGAACTTTCTATCCCAAGTATGCTATGTATGTATGGCTCCCGGCGTTATGATCCAAGATGATCTTATATGCAATCACTACAAAAAAATACACTTCCGTGATGATACGTGTTTGTCGCAGTAGGTCGCATTTTCTGTCATGCATGTACATCCATGACGATTTTATGACAGAATCAAGATAGTCATACCTGTGCTGTCGTAGAAGTGTTCCATGACATTACCAAAATTATCATCACGGAAGTGTCCACTTCCATGATGATAAATCGTGCGTCACAGAAGTGCTTTCGTCAAGGGTGACCGACATGTGGCATCCACCGTAACGGAACACCGTTAAGCTATCGGGTCAGGTTTTGGATCCGATAACCCGTTAACAGCCCCGACCAATGGGGATTTTCCAGGTGTAAAATCATCATTGGCTGGAGGAGACACGTGTCAGGTCCGCGTTGGCACATGTGTCACTCATCCAATGGGCGAGACGCGCCTATGATATGTTGACACGTGGACCGGCCCATCAAGTTTAAATGGGTCGGCCCAACTGAAGGCCCACAAGATTTTGCGGACCATAATGGGTCGGCCCAGCTAAAGGCCCACAAGATTTTGCGGACCATAATGGGCTGGCCCAGCTAAAGGCCCACAAGATTTTGCGGGCCATAATGGGCCGGCCCGGGTAAAAGCCCATAAGATTTTTGTGTGCCATAATGGGCTGGCCCAGGTAAAGGCCCACAAGATTCTTGCGGATCATAATGGGCTGGCCCAGCTAAAGGCCCACGAGATTTCACCGACATTAATGGGCCGGCCCAGCTGTAGGCCCACAAGATTTTGAGGACCCTAGTAGGTCGGCCCATTAATTGGCTGTCATGTTTTGGGCCAAATGCCGGCCCATATTTGATCCGGTCCATTAATGGCCTGCCATGCTGCGGGCCTAATAGTGTCCCATATGAGATCCGGCCGGTCCATTAACTGGATTTTCTTATTCACGATGCTGCAGTTATTTTACTATATACATATCCTGTCTTCGCAGTAAACCGGCCAAACCGTAAAATTACGGTACATAATCAGGCCGTCATGCAATCACGATGTAGGTTGGGCCTGAAACGTGTCGAACAGCTCACGGGCCGGTAGCAGCCCGAAATGAACCCCGGCCCATGATTGTGCGAATCAAATCAAATGTAGGTAGGCTTTTAACGGGCCGGATCTCATATGGGCCACTATTAGGCCCGGAGCATGGCAGACCATTAATGGACTGGATCAAATATGGGCCAGCATTTGGCCCAAAACATGACATCCAGTTAATGGGTCGGCCTACTAGGGTCCTCAAAATCTTGTGGGCCTACAGCTGGGCCGGCCCATTAATGTCGGTGAAATCTCGTGGGCCTTTAGCTGGGCTGGCCCATTATGATCCGCAAGAATCTTGTGGGCCTTTACCTGGGCCGACCCATTATGGCACACCAAACTCTTGTGGGCCTTTACCTGGGCTGGCCCATTATGGCCCGCAAAATCTTGTGGGCCTTTACCTGGGCCGACCCATTATGGCCCACAAAAATCTTGTGGGCCTTTACCTGGGCCGGCCCATTATGGCCCGCAAAATCTTGTGGGCCTTTAGTTGGGCCAGCCCATTATGGTCCGCAAAATCTCGTGGGCCTTTAGCTGGGCCGACCCATTATGGTCCGCAAAATCTTGTGGGCCTTCAGTTGGGCCGGCCCATTTAAACTTGATGGGCCGGTCCACGTGTCAACATATCATAGGCGCGTCTCGCCCATTGGATGAGTGACACATGTGCCAACGCGGACCTGACACGTGTCTCCTCCAGCCAATGATGATTTTACACCTGGAAAATCCCCATTGGTCGGGGCTGTTAACGGGTTATCGGATCCAAAACCCGACCCGATAGCTTAACGGCGTTCCGTTATGGTGGATTCCACGTGTCGGTCACCCTTGATGAAAGCACTTCTGTGACGCGCGATTTATCGTCATGGAAGTGGACACTTCCGTGATGATAATTTTGGTAATGTCATGGAACACTTCTACGACAGCACAGGTATGACTATCTTGATTCTGTCATAAAATCATCATGGATGTACATGCATGACAGAAAATGCGACCTACTGCGACAAACACGTATCATCACGGAAGTGTATTTTTTTTGTAGTGATTGCATATAAGATCATCTTGGATCATAACGCCGGGAGCCATACATACATAGCATACTTGGGATAGAAAGTTCATATATTTTGCATCTTATAGGTTGTGCGCAAGTGTCGTATCCGCCTATAAAGCAATCGTGCTAGTGTCTCTGTTGACTTGTGCAACACGAGCGTTTTCCGTGGATTCCACATTTTGTGCTCATTCCTTGGTTGCACGACCCCATTTATCTATCCGTGTGTGCGTTTCCGTGGTGTCGTGATCTGTAATCCAGTGGTGTCGTGAAGCTGCCAACTCCTTCACAATGTCATTTCCTGCCATGTCTTGACCTGAACAATACCATATTAAAAGCCCATGATTTTGTAATCTAGTGGTGTCATGATTTGATTCGCACACTGGTATCAATGGTTAGTGTGCTGACAATTTATACCATTTCAGCTTGGCAAATAAAGAGACGGTTTAAATAATAGTAGAATGATGTGACATTGTTCATAGTTAAGACATTGCAGAATATGACATTGTGCTGTAGTGGGTAGGTTCACCACACCACTGGATTACGAATGAAGAACAGAAGCATACATGCAGTGCAACAGAAGATCACTTGCTCTGTATAGTTTAATTTACATGGTATGAAGAAGGAACTTGGTTGTACAACTGAAAACTTAAATTGCGAAAGGACAAACTTTTGTTTATGAACTACATAATAAACTTTAAACAAGCAATTTGATGCAAACACCAAAAATAAACAGCTGTTGCAGTCATGCCTAACCAAATATATACAACAAAGTTTGAAGGCTTGAGATGGACAAACTTACATTATTGGTGAAGACATGCTCTATAAAGGCCTTGTCCATGCTGATGGGGGGGGGGCAATTCAAGAAGTTTACCACATAATTTTCTTCAAAAGCATTGCATTTATTCTACATTTTATTAAGAGTAAATATAGATGTGATAATATACGAGAAAATGGAGAATATTTAAGATAAGATGAAGAGTGATGCTACATAACCAAGTAGCTATAAATGTAAGTGCAGCGATACAGGCAAAAGGTACAGCCAAGAGCAATGCACAGCTAAACTTCTTCAGTACCAACCTTATGGTAAGAGTAAATATAGATCTAATGTGTAGAAAATGGAGGGCAAAGGAAAATAAGCTACAGAGTGATGGTACATGAACAACTACCTGTCATTATAAGTACACTGATAAAGGACAGCATGTACTTACAAGAACAATGCACAGCTAAAAAAACATTGGCATTGGATATATTCTACACTAATGTAACCATTCATACAAATCAGATAATTTGGAGCGAACAATTGATAATCAAGCTATCATGCATTCTGCTGTCACATAATGAACCAGGTATGTATGCAAGTACAGTGATACAGGACAACATGTACTAACATGAGCAAAGCAGCGGGCAACATATTTGCGATATCCTGTCGTTCTTGTCAAACCGGAATTCTTCTTTGAGCAGATTTCCTGCAAAAAAGATCTGTAAGGCACATGCGGAAAAGTAGAAGTTCAAATTGTCATGTGATTTCATAGACAGTACCTCATCCTGGGAATGAGACCAGTGCATAACAAGGTTTTTCCATTCAATGTCTTCTAAATTTAGCACAAGAGACTTCATCGGAAATTCGTTTATAGAGTTGCCATCAAAGTGTGATTTCCTCAGGTAACACCGATACTGCTGCAATGCTTCCTTGAAAAGCACAAGCAAGCTTTGCTCATCATGACTATCCAGATTGACCCTCGCCTAGTTACAACAATGTAATGTAAATCATTGATGTGTTCAATCAGCAAAAAACAGGAAAATAATCACCATGAATAATAGCACTTACACGTAAGTTGGATAGGAAGATGTGAAAATGGTGTTTGTCTTCACAATAATCTTCCCATGATGGGAATATATGCACGCAGTCCCTAACAACATTGAAAGCATTGTCTTTTAAACTGGGAATAAATGGAATGGGGTTCCAATCTGTAGGAATTGGCCGTCTCTGAAGTTGGGATAGGTCTTCGGCCGGTGGACTTGCTGTACTTTTTGCTAGTGGGATTTTTCTGTGGTACAGCTGGTGCTATGGCAAATGAAATCGGTATACCTTTTGCTGGAGTGCAGGTCCTGTGTGGTGGGGCTAGTGGTGTGGCCAGTGAAGTATGGGTATAGTCTACTGGAGTCGGTCCTACGTTTTGTGTCACTGGTTGTACAGCCAATATAAGTGGGGTGATGTATGATTTCTCCGGCACCAGGTGCTCCTTCAGGTTCGGCAATCACCCTCTTCCTTTTTGATGTCTGATGCATAAGAACAACATTTTAGTGGAAAAACATGGTATGATGACAGATGGAATATGTATTGATAATGGATGGGCATGGCATCTCGACATATATGGTGAGTAAACTAAGAAGATGGCGGTGCAACAAAGTAGAAGAAATGTAAGACAACATATGCAAGATACCCGCAATCAATAAAACATTGCCAAATTAGAACAGGCACCTTGATGGGTGAACATGACCGGCCATCTGCCTTTGACTCCTCGAGGTTAGAATAGTCATTAGGATCACATTCTGAACAAGAATCAATAGGTGGGGAGCGTATGAGTTTCATTGCATCCAGAATGGCACTCAATGCCTTGGTGCCAATTTTGTAAGTCATTGCAGTGTTTAGTTTCAAGAGTGGACTACTGCTAGTATGAAACAAAGCAGCTACACAGATCATAGTGTAGATATAACGGGAAAACCTTAAGCATCAAAGTAAAATCAGCAAATTGAAACTTGCTGGAATATATGTGCTAGTATTGCCGGTACGGCTAGAAAGGCTTCTGATACCAGCTCTCTTCAAGTGAAGGTGCGGTACTGTTAATATCAGTGTAACTCTCAAAGGCAACACAGCTCCCCGAATTTCCTTGCTATTATTATAGGATTCAAGTGGGCAGACCACTACAAATCCTATTCCTATGTTTACAAGATCCTACGACACAAAGAGGCTCAAAGTGTCTGAGGGAGTCCTGGATTTGGGGGTGTTCGGGTAGCCGGACTATACCTTCAGCCGGACTCCTAGACTATGAAGATACAAGATTGAAGACTTTGTCCCGTGTCCGGATGGGACTTTCCTTGGCGTGGAAGGCAAGCTTGGCGATGCGGATATTCAAGATCTCCTACCATTGTAACCGACTTTATGTAACCCTAACCCTATCCGGTGTCTATATAAACTGGAGGGTTGTAGTCCGTAGGCAATCAACTCCATATACAACAATCATACCATAGGCTAGCTTCTAGGGTTTAGCCTCCTTGATCTCGTGGTAGATCTACTCTTGTACTACCCATATCATCAATATTAATCAAGCAGGACATAGGGTTTTACCTCCATCAAGAGGGCCCGAACCTGGGTAAAACATCGTGTTCCTTGCCTCCTGTTACCATCTGGCCTAGACGCACAGTTCGGGACCCCCTACCCGAGATCCGCCGGTTTTGACACCGACATTGGTGCTTTCATTGAGGGTTCCTCTGTGTCATTGCCTCTAGGCCCGATGGCTCCTTTGATCATCAACAACAATGTAGTCCAGGGTGAGACTTTTCTCCTCGGACAGATCTTCGTCTTCGGCGGCTTCGCACTGCGGGTCAATTCGCTTGGCCACCTTGAGCAGATCGAAAGCTACGCCCCTGGCCATCAGGTCAGGTTTGGAAGCCTAAATTACACGGCTGACATCCGCGGGGACTTGATCTTCGACGGATTCAAGACACCGCCAGGCGCGCCGCACTGTCTCGATGGGCATGATATAGCTCTGCCGCCAAGCAGCGCCTTGAAGGCCGCACACGCTTCGGTTGCGACCATTGATTTGGAGCCTACTGCGCCGATCGAGGATTAGCGGTTGGACGCTGCCTCAGGGGCTGCGATCTCAGAGGCGATCGAGCCAAACTCCAGCCCCGCACTCCGCATGGCCCGTGACTCTGAGGAGCCGGATTCCTCTCTGAACTCCGAGCCCCCCGCGCCCCTACCGATCGAATCCGATTGGGCGCCGATAATGGAGTTCACCGCCGCAGACATCTTTCAGCACTCGCCCTTCAGCGACATCCTGAATTCTCTTAAGTCTCTCTCTTTGTCAAGAGAGCCCTGGCCGGACTACGGTCCGCAAGGTTGGGATGCGGACGATGAAGAAATTCAAAGCCCACCCACAACCCACTTTGTAGCCACTGTCGACGATCTAACCGACATACTTGACTTCAGCTCCGAAGACATCGACGGCATGGACGACGATGTAGGAGACGAACAGGAACCAGCACCTGTAGGGCGCTGGAAGGCCACCTCGTCATATGGCATATATATGGTGGATACTCCAAAAGATGGAGATGGCGATGGAACAGTGGGGGATGACGCCCCCAAGAAACAGCCAAAGCGCCAGCGTCAGCGGCGTCGCTCTAAATCCCGCCAAAGCAAAACGGTGATTCCGGCACGGGAGATAATACTACCCCGGATAGCGCCGAAGAACACCCACCTCAGCAAGATTCGACACAGGAAGATGGAAAAGCCAGCCCTCATGAGAGAGCGGCAGACCGAGAGGTCGAGGATGATAACTATACACCTCCCTCCGAAGACGAGGCAAGCCTCGATGATGACGAATTCGTCATATCATCAGACCCCGCCGAACAAGAGCGTTTTAAATGCAGGCTTTTAGCCACGGCAAGCAGCCTCAAGAAAAAGCAGCAACAGCTTAGAGCTACCCAAGATTTGCTAGCTGACAAATGGACTGAAGTCCTTGCGGCCGAAGAGTATGAACTCGAACGCCCCTCCAAGAGTTACCCGAAGCGCGGGCCGCTACCCCAATCAGAGGAGGAAGCACCTACATCACCAGCGCATGACATGGCAGACCGGCCACCTCGCGGTTGCGACAGAGAGGCCTCTCGGCCCTCCACCCAAGCCATGCCCCGACGCCGCTCAACTAAGGCACGGGAAAATGCGCCCGACCTGCGAGACATACTGGAGGATAAGGCAAGACAAATAAGATCGATCTACGGATCGCGTAGGCGCCCTACGACATGTGATAATGATCTTCACTCCGGATACAACAAATCCGGCCGGGCTGAACACAACAGACATAGCTCTTCCGAGCTGCGTCGTGATATAGCCCAGTACAGAGGCGCCGCACACCCGCTATGCTTCATGAATGAAGTAATGGATCATAAAATCCCAGAGGGTTTCAAACCCGTAAACATCAAATCATACGATGGTACAACAGATCCGGCGGTATGGATCGAGGATTATCTCCTTCACATTCACATGGCACGCGGCGATGATCTACACGCCATCAAATACCTCCCGCTCAAACTTAAAGGACCGGCCCAGCATTGGCTTAACAGCTTGCCAGAAGACTCAATCGGTTCTTGGGAGGACCTGGAAGCCGCATTCCTCGACAACTTCCAGGGCACTTACGTGCGACCGCCGGATGCCGACGACTTAAGCCACATAATTCAGCAGCCAAAAGAATCGGCCAGACAATTCTGGACACGGTTCCTAACAAAGAAAAACCAGATAGTCGACTGCCCGGACGCAGAGGCCCTAGCAGCCTTCAAGCATAACATCCGCGACAAGTGGCTTGCCCGGCACCTGGGACAGGAAAAGCCGAAATCCACGGCAGCCCTCACGACACTCATGACCCGCTTTTGCGCGGGAGAAGACAGCTGGCTAGCTCGCAGTAACAACTTATCGAAGAACCCTGGTAATTCGGATACCAAGGACAAAAGTGGCAGGACACGTCAGAATAAGCAAAAATGCCGCGTTAACAGCGACAACAATGAAGACACGGCAGTCAATGCCGGATTCAAAGGCTATAAATCTGGTCAGCGGAAAAAGCCATTCAAAAAGAATACTCAGGGCCCGTCCAGTTTGGATCGAATACTCGATCGCTTGTGCCAGATACATGGCACCCCCGAAAGGCCAGCCAATCACACTAACAGGGATTGTTGGGTGTTCAAGCAGGCAGGCAAGTTAAGGGCCGAAAACAGAAACAAGGGGTTGAACAGCGACGACGAGGAGCCCAAGCCGCCGAACAAAAATGGTCAGAAGGGCTTTCCCCCACAAGTGCGGACGGTGAACATGATATACGCAACCCGCATTCCCAAGCGGGAGCGGAAGCGTGCGCTACGGGACGTATACGCGATAGAGCCAGTCGCCCCAAAGTTCAACCCATGGTCCTCCTGCCCGATCACTTTCGATGGAAGGGACCATCCCACTAGCATCCGTCATGGCGGCTTTACCGCATTGGTTCTTGACCCAATCATCGATGGATTTCATCTCACAAGAGTCCTCCTGGACGGCAGCAGTAGCCTGAACCTGCTTTATCAGGATACAGTGCGGAAAATGGGCATAGATCCCTCAAGGATTAGGCCCACAAGAACGACCTTTAAAGGCGTTATACCAGGTGTAGAAGCCAACTGTACAGGCTCAGTAACACTTGGCGTGGTCTTCGGATCCCCGGACAATTTCCGAAGCGAAGAGTTAATCTTCGATATAGTCCCATTTCGCAGTGGCTATCACGCCCTGCTCGGACGAACCGCATTCGCAAAGTTCAATGCGGTGCCGCACTACGCATATCTCAAGCTCAAGATGCCAGGCCCTCGAGGAGTAATTACGGTCAATGGAAACACCGAACGCTCCCTCCGTACGGAGGAGCATACGGCGGCTCTCGCAGCGGAGGTACAAAGTAGCCTTCTCAGGCAATTCTCCAGTCCGGCCATTAAAAAGCCAGACACTGCCAAGCGCGCCCGGAGTAACCCATAGCAGGACCGCCTGGCACACTCTGAACAAGCGTAGCAATGCGGCCCCAACCCCAGCTTTCGCGACATAGCAAAACCAGTACCTCGCGTACATAACTACGCCCTTGAAATACCATGGGCACAGGGGAAGGGGCACAATAGCGGCACGCCCAAAATACGGCTTAAAATGTACTAGGGGCTGCCGGATTCTTTTTTCTTACTTTCAGGACTCCATACGTCGGATGACCTGTTCGGCAATTTGACTGCCGCACAAACGATGCAAGATCCAGGGAGGCAGACAAGCCATGCCGCATTATGGAACTCCCAGGTGGTCTCTGTTACGAGTGGTATACCTGTTTTAAATACAATTCCGCGGCCTGCCCCTGGTCAGGACATACTGAATAGTCCAATATCTTTTTGCTTATCGCACTACTTGTATCGTTCGGCTTTGATAAATAGCCTCTCTATAAAAAATGCATAGCTTTTGTCTATTTTATGCATTACTCTCTTTCATATATGTTCATTAATGACATGTTGCACCCGTACACTGTGGTACGGCAAGTACACCAGGGGCTTCAGTACCCTTTAATATGGTGTGAGAAGTCCGTACACTTTCACAAGTGCGGCACCCCGAACTTATAGCACTATATGCATCGGCTCCGAATCATGATTTGGGTCAATAGTTGGGTTTGCCCGGCTCCTATGTTTTGGTGCCTTACGTTCCGCTATATCGGCTAAGGTAGCACTAGGAGAACCACTGCGATTGTGCCCCGGTTGAGCTGGGTTAAGCACCTCAGTGGAGAAAGCTAAAACTGACTGTCATGATGAGGCGAGAGACCGGTCGCTGTTCGAGAGGTTTTTCAAGTCCCTAAAGACTTATGCCGCTTCGAGCGAGGAGCCGGCTTTGTCCGGCCAAGGCGTGGATAGCGCCCCGAACTCGGTCTTCCGAACTAGGGGCTTCGCCGAAATTTAAAATTATAAAGTTCTATGGCTAAGTGAGAGCGTTCAAGCATTATAGTCCGATTGCCTGGTTCGTCGTGCTGAGCGCCTCCCTCGAAGGACCCAACCATGGGAAAAAGAGCGCTCGGGTTTATCATCGAACACCCCAGCACTAGTGGCACGGGGGCAGAAGCCGACGACTGGCCATCTCTGAATTTTTGATAAATGGCCGCACAGAAAATAATATTTTAAATTCAATAAGCATTGCTTAGCACATATGAACAAGTTTTTAGCGCACAGGATAAAAACGAGCAAGTTTATTCAAAAATTACATCCTTGGTACATTCATCTGCCACAAGGCGGGCACCTGCAAGAACATCCTTGTAATAGTTCTCGGGCTTGCGATGCTCCTTCCCCGGCGGCGGTGTAACGCCCCAAGACCGGAGCTTCAGTTGCCTTCCAGGGTTTCCGGGTTTCGTCGTGTGTTTTGTTTGGTCCGCTGCATTTCATCTTTGCATCATGTGCATTGCATCATGTCATCATGCCATCATCTCATAAATCTTTTGCATCTCAACTAAATAAATTGTATGGACCTTCGATCCATTTAAATTGAGGGAAGGATGATTTCTCTTTACAATATATCCTCCCGATATTAGTGGAGCTATTATAAAATAATCCATTTTTATGGAATCACCAAAAACACACTTGCAAATTTCCCCATGCCTTTTGTTATCTCGCTGCTTGACCTCGAACCTTGCCATTTATTCTTTCATCATTTTCCAGAACTCTACCAAAATTCTCAACATTTTTGGAAACTCCTAGAACCTACCCTAGTTCAAATCTTTTGAATTACATTCAAAGAAATTTGAATTTATTCTTTCAATCTTGGTCTTTCCTAATTTTCTCGGACCTAACATATTTTTGTGAGTCCAAGAAATTTATTCGCGAGTCCAACTTTGCTCCCTAAACCCCCTCTTCATTTCTTTTTCTTCTCTTGTTTTCTGTTAAAGAAATAATAGATGAGAGAGGGAGTGGAGAGCCCAGTAGCCTCCCTCTCCTCTGGGCCGGCCAGCCAGGCCACCCTGCTCCCCTCGGCCCACCCTAAGTCCAACCGGCACCCTCACTACCTAACCCTAGCCCGATCTCCCTTTCCCTCGACCCCAACACCAGCGCCGCCACCCCTCGTCCTTCCCGATTCCCCCTCGTCTCTCCTCTTGTCCCGCTGCTCGCGCCGCTAGGAAGGAGCGCCCGCGCTCGATGCCTCTGCCCGATCCCATCTCACGCTCGTCCTCTCGCTCTCGCCTCGCTGCTCTGCCGCCCCTCTGCTCCTGCTTCCTCTCTAGTAGGCCGCCGCCCTACGCCGACGAGCACGACGCCCTTCGTGCGGCCCCCTTCCTCCATTTCTGCCCTTCCCCGCGCCTTTTGCTGCCTTCCTCGCCTCGCTGCTTGCCCGCGGGCCATGCGGCCTGATGCCGGCGACCAGCACCGCCGTGGCCGCCCCCTCACACGCCTGCCTCAGCGCCTCCTCCCGCCTTCGCCTCCCTCTCCTGCATGATCGCCCATGGCTCCTCAAGAAGCCGCGCCACCTGTCTCTGGCCATGGCTCCGGCGAGAACCGGGCAGCCCCACGCCAGAGCCGTCATTTCTGCTGCTGCCGTGGTTTCCCGTGACAGACGAAACGGGCACGCCGCCTCCCCGCCATGGTGTCGCGCCCCTGTTCATCATCGTGGTCACCGCGACCACTTTGTTGGCCGCCAAGACTGCCATGTTGCTGCCCCGTGCGAGACCGTCAAGTACCACGACAGACCGCGAGCTCCACGGATCCGCCAAGTACCTCAACGTCCGATGCCGAAAATGGTCACCGAACCGGGAAACGCCAAGTACTAGGTCAACGAGGACCGGCAAGTTCGTCTTCCGCCGTCTCCGAAATCGCCAAGTTCCACGATGAAATGAGTACCACTACCGCCGTTGAAGTCCATCAAGTGAACATCTACCGACGACGTGTACGACCTACTTCGTGAACGTGCACCACTACGCCCGGAGGCATCGCATCCGGCAAGTCGAACAACGACTATGCACAATTATCGGCGACCACGAACGTCTACGAAACATGTACCACGACCATCGCGGAAGACCCCGTGGACATCAAGTTCCGTGTCGTGACCCCGAACATCTACGGACATGAACCACTACTTCCCTCGACGATCCGTGAACGCCAACTTCCCTCAACGAACTTGGTCCGTTCCGACAATGCACACTTCGAAGGTATAACCGCCGAGAACGACCGCCCATGGATGAATGCTTGCGATGTATGAGTTGAACCATGTGTTGCTCCGTGTACAAGTTGCCTGTTGCACGAAGCCCCTCTTTTGTCTTGCCGCCGTCATGTGGGAACCCGGAATTCGGGAGCACCCCATCTTTTTGCATGACACACTCGCACTCACTTCCTTTGCACCGGTATCCCCGTGAGCTACCGGATCATCAAATTGTTGCTGCGGCATCATTTCCGTTTCGTTATCGTGGCACCCTTTTTCATTTCCACCACGATGACAAATGCTTCATAATATGCTCTTGTTAACATTTTCTTAAAATTGCATAAACTTGAACATGACATCCGCATCATGATAACAACATTTAATATGTTTAAAAAATTGTTGTTGCATTAATTTGCTAAATGCATGGGAGGTTTTACCGGATGCGTTGTTTGTTATATCCGGCCCCATTTAAATTGCTTAGACTGTGTTTTTTTACTCATGTTTCACCTCTTGCCATGTTTAACAACATTTAATATTGTTGGGTACATAAACGAGAGAGAACTAAATAATTGATGTGGTGTTCCGTCAATATGCAACTCATTGCATATTGAGCTCCACTTAACTTGTAGTTTTGTTTGTGCCCATTGCCATGCCATGCATATTTAAACCGGACATGCATCATACTTGGTTGTGCATCATGCCATGTTGATGTGATGGTTGTTTACTATGTTGTCTGCTTCTTTCCGGTGTTTGCTTCTTTGGGTTGGTTCCGGTAACGTCACGTTTGTGAGGACCCGTTCGACTACGTCTGTTTGTCTTCTTCATGGACTCGTTCTTCTTCCTTGCGGGATTTCAGGCAAGATGATCATACCCTCGAAATCACTACTATCTTTGCTATGCTAGTTTTGCTCGCTCTTTTGCTATGCCATTGCTACGATGCCTACCACTTGCTTGCAAGCCTCCCAAATTGCCATGTCAAACCTCTAACCCACCATGTCCTAGCAAACCGTTGTTTGGCTATGTTACCACTTTGCTCAGCCCCTCTTATAGCGTTGTTAGTTGCAGGTGAAGATTGAAGTTTGTTCCTTGTTGGAACATGGAGATACCGTTCCTTGTGGGAACATTTATTTACTTGTTCGGATATCACAATATATCTTATTTAATTAATGCATCTATATACTTGGTAAAGGGTGGAAGGCTCGGCCTTATGCCTGGTGTTTTGTTCCACTCTTGCCGCCCTAGTTTCCGTCATATCGGTGTTATGTTCCTGGATTTTGCGTTCCTTACGCGGTTGGGCTATTATGGGAACCCCTTGACAGTTCGCCTTAAGTAAAGCTCTTCCAGCAATGCCCAACATTGGTTTTACCATTTGCCACCTAGCCTTTTCTTTTCCCTTGGGAGTCGCGCTCCTGAGGGTCATCATTATTTTATCCCCCCCGGGCCAGTGCTCCTCTGAGTGTTGGTCCAACTGTCAGCTACCGGTGACCACTAGGGGCAACTCTGGGCTGGCCTACCCGTACCTAAGACAATCTGAGTGTGCCCTGAGAAAGAGATATGTGCAGCTCCTATCAGGATTTGTCGGCACATTCGGGCGGTGTTGCTGGTTTAGTTTTTCCCTATCGAAATGTCTTATTGTACCGGGATACCGAGTCTGATCGGAACGTCTCGGGAGGAGGTCTATTCCTTCGTTGACCGTGAGAGCTTGTGATGGGCTAAGTTGGGACACCCCTGCAGGGATTTGAACTTTCGAAAGTCGTGCCCGCGGTTATGGGCAGATGGGAATTTGTTAATGTCCGGTTGTAGAAAACCTGAACTTGACCTTAATTAAATTGAATCAACCGCGTGTGTAACCGTGATGGTCTCTTTCCGGCGGAGTCCGGGAAGTGAACACGGTTGTTGGAGTTATGCTTGGCGTAGGTTGCTATAGGATCACTTCTTGATCATACTTTATCGACCATGCTTTGCCTTCTCTTCTCGCTCTCATTTGCGTAAGTTAGCCACCATATATGCTAGTCGCTTGCTGCAGCTCCACCTCATACCTTTACCTTACCCATAAGCTTAAATAGTCTTGATCGCGAGGGTGCGAGATTGCTGAGTCCCTGTGGCTCACAGATACTTCCAAAACCAGTTTGCAGGTGCCGATGAGTCCGTGCAGATGACGCAACCCAGCTCAGGAGGAGCTCGTTGAAGATCTCGTCCTTTGTGTTGTTTCGTTCTAGTTGATCAGTAGTGGAGCCCAGTTGGGGTCGATCGGGGACCTTTGTCGCATTTGGGGTTCTTCTTTTATTTTGGTTCCGTAGTCGGACCTTGATTGTATCTAGATGATGTAATGCTTTATTCATGTAATTGGCTGAAGTGGTGATTGTAAGCCAACTATGTATTTTTTCCCTATTGTATTACATGGGTTGTGTGAAGATTACCTCACTTGCGACATATGCCTTCAATGCGATTATGTCTCTAAGTCGTGCCTCGACACGTGGGAGCTATAGTCGCATCGAGGGTGTTACAGGCGGCCCGTCCCTCACAAGCTTTTCACCATCTAGCTTACCCCAGTGCACCTTTGCACGGGCAAGGGCCCTACGGGCACCTTCAATGCAGACGGAGCGCTTGCTGACCTCGAGCCTTGGACAGGCCTCCACCAGCCGCCGCACCAGCCCGAACTATGAAGCCTTTCATGGCCTGTTCGGCCGCCTTGTGGAGCTTGACCAGCTGTTTCAGCTGGTCGCTCAAGGGCACAGGGTGTCCGGCCTCAGCATACTGAGACCAGAACACCTTCTCCGTCGAGCTGCCCTCTTCAGCTCGGTAGAATGCGGCGGCGGCGGATACGCTGCGGGGAAGATCTGCGAATGCCCCTGGAGAACTCCGGATTCGGGTAAGTAACAGGTAGTTTACTTTTATATTTCTGCTTTGCATGAAGAATGCCTTACCCGCTGCTATCTTCTTCACCTCCTCCAACTCTTGGAGGGCCTTTTGGGCTTCGGCCTTGGCAGACTTGGTAGCCTCAAGGGCTGCCGCGAGCTCGGACGCTTGGGTCTTTGACTCAAGCTCCAAACTCTCATGTTTTTTCATGAGAGCCTGAAGCTCTTGCTGCACCTCGCCGACCTGAGCCCCAAGTTTCTCTCGCCCGGTGCGCTCCACGGCCGTTTTCTTTTCGGCCTCAGACATTGCCTGCTTGAGGGTCGCCACCTCAGTCGTGGCCCCTATAATAAGCAGTGCAATCCTGTTATTTTTTGCAATCACGCCTCTCTATAGGCACTTTTTTCTGTAAGGTATTTCTTACCTTCTTTTTCCTCAAGCTGCCGCTTGGCAAGGCTGAGCTCTTGCTCGGTCCGCTCGAGTCCCTGTTTCAGGGCACCCACCTCCGCAGTCAGTGCGGTGGTGGCTAGCAGCGAAGCCTGCATACGCATATTGACTCTTTTTGTTAGACTCCTGCGAAATTTAATAGATCCTCTATTCGGCTTTTCTTTCCGAACGCCAAACAAAGCATCAGGGGCTACTGTCTATGCGGTAATATTTTTACATATTTTTACTTACCTCGAAGCCTGTTAGAAGGCTAGCGCAAGCTTCAGTCAGTCCGCTCTTGACGGACTGAACCTTCTGGATCACCGTACTCATAATAGTACGGTGCTCCTCGTCGATGGAGGCGCCTTAAGCACCTCCAGCAGATTGTCCGGCGCCTCCGGTTGGACGGAGGCTGCCGGCTCAGAAGGCTTGCTCCTCTTGGAAGGAGTTCGCCTGCCGCGGTCTGGAATTGTTGAAGATTCCGGCACGGTGTCCGGCTCAAAGCCGGGCTTGGAGCCCTGGGGGGTCTTGTCCCCTTTACTCCTGGAGTCCGGGAGGTCGCCTTGCGGCTCCTCCAGGACCACCTCCTCCTACCCCGGAGCTCGTTGCGACGCCACTTCGGCGTCATCCGCAGTGCGGGGGGAGACAGCGGGCGGAACTGAGTTCATGTCCGATGAATCCAGGGAGCCGCTCGAC
Organism: Triticum urartu; assembly: GCF_003073215.2. Classification (NCBI taxonomy): domain Eukaryota; kingdom Viridiplantae; phylum Streptophyta; class Magnoliopsida; order Poales; family Poaceae; genus Triticum; species Triticum urartu. Next base: position 199,204,821 of record NC_053026.1, on the reverse strand, counting down.
GACTCGTTGAGTTCGGCCCGGGGCGGGCTGCATGATTATATTCGACATTAGGGAAGGCTGTGCAACAAAAGGAATATCATGAGTTACTCTGGTATCCGAACACTTACGATTTTGCCGGACGCCTAGCCCTGTCCGGCCACTCCTCTTCGTCCTCGTCGGCGTCGGGGGCATAGTCTGGCGGAGGGGTTTTCCTCTTCTTGGACCCTTCGGCCCCCCCTACTGGGGCGGCTTTCCTCTTCTTTCCTCCCCCCACTGGAGGGGGAGAGGTTTCTTCTTCCTCCTCGTCGTCTCCACGGGAGGAGTGCGTCTCGGACTCGTCGGATGACGAGTCCGACCCCACCATGTTACGGGCACTCTTTCGAGTCCCCGTGGTCTTCTTCTTCTTGGCCTTCTTTTCCGGCACCACATAAGGCGCCAGAGCCAGCAGCTTCACTAGTAGAGCTGGGGCTGGGTCTTCGGTCAGCGGAGCCGGACAGTTAATCGGTCCAGGTATCGCCCGCCAAGCCTATCAAAGGCAAGGGAGTTTAGATCCCGCGTAGAGTTAAACTATGAAAAAAGCTGAACATCCTGTAAAAGGTGAAGATAGCTTACCTCGCTAGCGTGACGCTGCGAGCTGTATCCACGGTCCTCGGAAGCGGATGCGGGAGCCTTGGCACCTTTTATTAGCACCTTCCAAACGTCTTCATACGTCATGTCGAAGAGCCTGTTAAGGGTTCGGTGCTGTGCTGGTTCGAACTCCCACAGAGTAAAGTCCCGTTGTTGACACGGGAGGATTCGGCCAACGAGCATGACATGGACTACATTTACAAGCCTGATTGGCTTGTTTACTAGGGACTGGATGCATGTCTTCGGTCCGGTCACCTCTTCCTTGTTACCCCACGATAGGCCCGTCTCTTTCTAGGACATGAGCCACGTGGGGGGTCTGGATCGGAACTCGGGGGCTGCGGTCCATTTCGGATCGCGTGGCTCGGTGATGTAAAACCACCCGGCTTGCCACCCCTTTAGGGTCTCTACAAAGGAGCCCTCGAACCACAGGACGTTGGCAATCTTGCCCGCCATGGCGCCTCCGCACTCCGCCTGGCTGCCGCGCACCACCTTGGGCTTGACGTTGAAGGTCTTGAGCCAGAGGCTGAAATGGGGGTGGACGCGGAGGAAAGCCTCACACACGACGATAAACGCCGAGAAGTTGAGGATGAAGTTCGGGGCCAGATCGTGGAAATCCAGGCCGTAGTAGAACATGAGCCCCCGGACGAATGGGTGAAGTGGAAAACCCAGTCCGCAGAGGAAGTGGGGAAGGAATACTACCCTCTCGTGGGGCCTTGGGGTGGGGAGGAGCTGCCCCTTCTCGGGAAGCTGGTGCGCGATGTCTTTGGAAAAGTATCCGGCCTTCCTAAGCTTTTTTACGTCGCCCTCCGTGACGGAGGAGACCTTCCACTTGCCTCCCGCTCCGGACATCGCTGGAGAAGGTTGAGGTGGGAAGTGCGGGCTTGGGCGCTGGAGCTCGAGTGCGCAGGAGATGGATAGGCAAAGGAGGAAGAAGGCGTGGGTAAAAAGGTGGATCCTTATCCCCTTATATGGGTGGATGCGGTTGTGCGTCCCCACCTGCCTAATAAAACTCTCTTGCCTCCCAAGCGCCGTGGTAAATGGCGCGGTTAGGGTTACCCACGTCCGTATTGATGAGAATCCCGTAAAATGGGCACACGATCTCTGCTTTGACAAGACGTGCCAAGGAAGCCGCCTCGCAAAACATGCTGAGGTGGAAAAGTAAAAACGATTCGAGTAAAGGACTTGGCTGTAGTGTGATGGCGCACTGTAGAATACGTTAGCAGATTTGACTTGTGTTAATATTATTCTCTCTATGGCAATATGTGGAAGCTTATTTTGAAGAACCAGACACTACTCTTGGTGTTTACAATCTTCTATGCAGGACTTAGAGGAGGAACCCGCCTTGTAATGCCGAAGACAATTTGCGCGCCGGACTCGTCGTCATTGAAGCCTGGTTCAGGGGCTACTGAGGGAGTCCTGGATTAGGGGGTGTTCGGGTAGCTGGACTATACCTTCAGCCGGACTCCTGGACTATGAAGATACAAGATTGAAGACTTCGTCCTGTGTCCGGATGGGACTTTCCTTGGCGTGGAAGGCAAGCTTGGCGATGTGGATATTCAAGATCTCCTACCATTGTAACCGACTTTATGTAACCCTAACCCTATCCGGTGTCTATATAAACCGGAGGGTTGTAGTCCGTAGGCAATCAACTCCATATACAACAATCATACCATAGGCTAGCTTCTAGGGTTTAGCCTCCTTGATCTCGTGGTAGATCTACTCTTGTACTACCCATATCATCAATATTAATCAAGCAGGACGTAGGGTTTTACCTCCATCAAGAGGGCCCGAACCTGGGTAAAACATCGTGTTCCCTGCCTCCTGTTACCATCTGGCCTAGACGCACAGTTCGGGACCCCCTACCCGAGATCCACCGGTTTTGACATCGACAGTGTCCATCACAACCGATCGTATAGACCTCTATACTGCAAATGTCCCTGCTCATCTTCAGTATAAGGAACATACTGTACTACTATCATACTCCCACTGTTCCAAAATATAAGTCTTGGTAGAGATTTCCACTATGGATCACATACAGATGTATCCAGATACATTTTAGAGTGTAGATTCACTCATTTTGCTCCATATGTAGTCCATGGTGAAATCTATACAAAGACTTGTATTTAGGAACGGAGAGAGTACATATTAAAGAAGAACGGAAGAGGAACATGGTAAAGAAGAGCAAGCAGATTTTGGATAATAAAATGTTGGTTGCGCAGTGCCCACACATGATGAACCAGAGTGCATTAAGAATGCAACTCCCAGCTGTCTCTCGACCATTTCAGGCAGTTTGATGAAGATTCTACGTCTCCTAACCCTTCTTATTCCTCATCTCTGATTCTTCCCATACAGAACACCGCACGGGCCGCCGGCCGGACCACCGGCCCCCATCGCATGTGTTCCTCCGCCACCCCCCCCCCCCCCCCCCCCCCCCCCCCCCGTCGAGGCCCCACAACCACCCCAGCCCCTTCGATCGCACCGGTGAACTCCGGCGAGCTCTGAAAAATTGACTGACCCAATTTTGAAATTTAGTCTACTGTGATTTAACTAGTGTGGAATATAAAAGGGGAAAACCATAAGCATTGGGAGTATAGGGTTGAGCGTGCCATGGCGGATCTGAAGGTGCAAACCGGACAAAGGAAACTTCGCAACCAAGACAAGAAATCAGAGTAAAGCAGTGGCGATCTATTTTCTTGCTACGATAAATAAGTTGAGCAGATATGAAAGAGTACCGCCTCTGGTGCGGCGCCGTGTACGCATCTGCTGAGAATTTGACGGTGCTACGGTAGCGATGGCTGTCGGTGGTGTGGAAGAAGATCTAGGAGGGTAGACGATGGCGGCGGGGCGCGATGGACGAGATGGTCGTAGGAGCGGCGCCGACAAGGTGGACGACAGCGGGGATGAAGCGAGAGGACGGGATGCAAGGATCCCGGTCCGAAGCCGTGGATGAGAGAGGTCGATCTCTTGTAATGGACGGCGGCGTGGGGGTATCAGCTCCGGCATGGTGGAGGAGGACGGCGGTGGATGGGGTGGCGGACGGCGGCGGACGGAGGAGGGTGGGGTGGAGAGGATGTTTTGGCGCCCACGGAGTACAAATGGGGAAAAGGGAGGTAGAGAGGAAGGGGCGAACCATGTATTCAGGGCGCGCTTTTCTCAAATTTCTACTACATCACAGCAACATTAGTCGGTTGGGGATAGGACGGTAATCTCGCATACACCGAATATTTGCCGACGAGAGTTTGTTTTTAGCGCCCACCGTGTATGAATATGAATCGGGGAGGGAGTCGATTTTGGCCGAGGACACACTGTGTTTTGGTGCCCATCGTGTATGAATCCGAGTGAGAGGCGGTTACGTCATGTTTGGGTGAAATTACAAACCTACCCCTATCGAAACCTATAGAAATCCAGCAGATAGGCTTTGCGTGGCAGGGATAGGCAGTAGTGATTTCCATCTCGCAGATTTTGATTTCGGGCGGTTACTGCGACTTTCCCCGCTTCGTTCAAATTTTGCAGAGTGCACGTTTGCCGTGCCAACTCATTTCGAATCTCGTTCGTATTCAATTTTTTTGGGCGGGGTCCATTTTCAATTAGAATTACATTCTATATACATCATTTTTTTATATATACTTTCAAAAGCACAACAAAGAATTC